>NC_135547.1:130340128-130640128 GCF_045843805.1 Urocitellus parryii
GGCCCCAGGGTCTCAGCGTGGAGAGGCGAGTCTCCGAGGCCCAGAGGTGGGGCGTGTCACCCCGCTGGACCAGGGAGCAGCCCCTTGGGAATCGCGGGCGCAGTTTGCACGGTTGGACCCGGCCCACCTCCTACTCCTCCTGTGCCCCCTTGTCCTGCTCGGCCCCCCACCTCCGTCTGCACCCCACCCCAGCGCTGCTCTCCGCGCTGCACAGAGAAGGCCCCCGGGGCTGGGTTTTGGTGACTCAGGGGCTCCAGACACCGCCTCTTCCTCCTCCAGCCTGAGTGGGGCCATGTCCTGGGGTAATTTTGCGCCCCTCTGCTCAGCAGATCCCAAGGCTGCAGCTGGCGCTGCTGCAGAATCTTGTCCCCGGACCAGGGCTCGTGATCCACCCGAACCTCCGCTGGCGTCTCCGCCTGCCTGCCCCCCTCAAATCCGATAAACTTGGGATATCTGGCCTGGGCAGTGCCCTTGGGGACAGGTTCTCCTATCTGGCTGCTCAGCGAGTTTGGGGCTTCTGGAGCTTTTTAATCCGGGAGGGGCCTGAGTACAGTGGGGAGGGGTCCATTTTTTATTCCTACTGTTATATCAGATTCCTGGGACCCCAATAGCCCTCCAGGAGCCAAATCCGATGCAATCACAAAGGAATCTTTACTGCAAGCTCCAGTCTGGTCTCACAACCCTTTCCAAGGCAGCGGTCCCAGGGACTGAGTCCTGGTCCTTAGTTCAGTGAGATTTTATAGGTTTGGGGGGATACTCTACACATCACAACATCACACACAAATCATTTCACACCGCGGGAAAATCAAACAACTCTTAACATTGATTAGACATTCCCAGGTGGGAACAAGTTGGGTCAGGGTGATTGGTGAGTTCAAGAGGTGGGGCCAAGATGGGTTGCAGGGCATGCAGTGCTAAACAACACGGTTTCCTAACATGTTATGGATCACTGAGACTACTGGGGGGGGGTCACCTGGCACTCCTGGTATTTTCCCTGTCTCAGGCTGATTGGTGGTTGCTAGGGGGTTGCTATGGATCTTCAGGGTCAGGCCTTAGGCCACAAACATGAATTGGTCTTTCCAGGAACTAGCATTGCTGAGTCAGGGACACCTGGCACCTCAAATCTCTCCTGTTATTTACAGACAAACAACTCAGCAAGTACCTCATGCCTAGGAATGCTCTGTGGGTTTTCCAAGACCAGGGTCACCCCTTCCTTGGGCAGGTCCTGCTCTGAGGTAGAAGCTGCTTTTTTACAAATGGAGTCACATCAGTTTCTCACCCCCAAGGGTGTTGGGACAGCATAACCCGTCTCAGAGATTCAGTGAGTGTTCAGCTCCACCAGGCTCTGCCTTTGGAATCTGTAGGGTGCTGGTCTCCCTGCTCCATGGTTGCACTCAGGGCCTGGGGTATCTCATGCTAAGCCAAGGGGACCTGAGGCCAGTGTCTTCTTACTGGGGACCTGTGTGGTGGTGCTCTTGGCAGGACCCTGGTTCTTCTGCTGCGACAGATAATCTGTTTTCACTATTCCAAATCAGTTCTGTATTTTTACCACAGAAAACTAGATCTTCCTGTATTACCAGGCTCCACTAAATCCTTGGGGGAGTGGGTGTTGATTGAAAATACAGGCAGGAGGCTCACCCCCCTCAACTCAGAACTGGAATCCCCGGAGGGTGCTGGAGATGGAAAAAAGGTCTTTGTTTTAATTTGGAAATTTAAATATTCGCATTTCCCTAGGTGTCCGTACTTACAGATGGGGTTACTTCCAGAAACCCCAAATACTGTGCATGAGGAATGCATTTGCCAAATGTCACCTGTGAACATCGTAGAATACTAGCTCAGTGCATTGTATGGGTTGTTTCCTCTTCATTTTTATTTATTTTTTTTTATTTGTGTATTTTGGTACTAGAGATTCAACTCAGTGTGCTAAACCACTGAGTCACATGCCCCGCCTTTTTAATATCTTACATAGAGACGAGGTTTTGCTGAATTTCTCAGAGCCTCACTAAGTTGCTGAGACTGGCCTCCAAATTGCAATGTGCCTGCCACAGCCTCCCAGGCAGCTTTGCTTACAGGTGTGCACCACTGCGGCAGACAAGACTATGTTTATTGAGGAGACCTTGGGTCCTCAGAGCAGAAATGTCTCAGAAAGTATGTTGGGAGCTGATAGGTAGACTATCAATGGTATGGAGTATGATCCTGTGTTAAAAATGCTCTAGGGTCAGAGGGAGCTGCTTACCTGTGGAGAGGTATTAGAGGGAGGTTGCTTGGATAGAAGGTGAGCAAGTTCAAAACAGCACATAACAGAGAATATTGTTATCTAATAACAGTTAAATCATAATGTAATAAAGCATAAGTTCTACATTATGATTTCCAGCCTATTTTAATGCACAATGTCAATAATCATGTTGAAGTCACGTGTAGTGGTGCACACTGATAATTCTAGTGACTCGGGAGGCTGAGGAAATAGGATTGCAATTTGGGAGTCAGGCTCAGCAACTTAGCAAGGCCCTAAACAACTTAGAGTCTGTCTCAAACTAAAATCTAAAAATGGGTATGCAGCTCAGTGCTAAAGCACCCTGGATTCAATCCCTGGTACTACTACTACTACTACTACTAATAATAATAATATAATTTTGTTGATACATTTTCAGTATTGATACCTTGACACTTATGGGGTAAGAACTTAGAGCCTCTGTGGGGACTTGGACTACAAAGTAAACAGTGTCAAGGTTGTGGTTGGGCCTGGAAGGGATGCTGACGATCTCAGAGGATATGAGGTGAGCTGGTGACAGGAGACAAGCTGGCCCAATATGCTGGCTTTCTGTTCCACAAAGCATGGGAGTTGGTAAGGAAGTAGGGCTCCTAGGGTTGACCAGCTGCCATTTCTTTCCTTATCCCAAGATCCGCTGGATTGGAGTTAGATTTGGCCATCAGGCAAACGTGGAGTTTGCTACAGGTAGTGACTGACATGAGGTCATCGATGAGCAGTCAGGGTCTGTGATCTACAAGCCCCTGGGCTTGCTGTTTTGTTACAACAGCCCAGGAAGACTAATATAGTGACACAGCAGCCCTCTGACCACTGCAATGACCAGAGTATGAAAGTCCCCCCAAAATTCTTATATGGAAATCTTTACCCCAAATGTAATGGTGTTAAGAATTAAGGGGGGCTGGGGATGTGGCTCAATCGGTAGAGCGCATGCCTAGCATGTGTGAGGCCCAGGCTTGATCCTCAGCACCACATACAAAGATATTGTGTCCGCTGAAAACTAAAAAATAAATATTAAAAAACTCTCTATCTCTCTCTCTCTCCCTCCCTCCTTCTCTCTCTCTCTCTCTCTCTCTCTCTCTCTCTCTCTCTCTTTTAAAAAAAAGAATCAAGGGCTTTGGGGAGGGGACAGGGTCCTGAGGGTGGAGCCTTTGTTGCTTCTGAAAGCCATAAGCAGAGACTTGATCTCTTGTCACGTGCCATGTCTGATCAGAGTCAGGTTTGTCCTGTGGGGCTTTTCTCCTCTACACCTTCAAGTCTGTGTAATTTGGAAGCACCTTCTGTTTGCAGAGTGGCCTCCTCCAGGCTTGATCAGGGTCTTCTGTCTCAGCCTCTAATTGCAGGTGAGACTTTGCTGGGTGCTCAGAGTGGCCCCTGAGGGTGCATTTCATTCAGTGTGGTTTGTGCATTGTGACTTTAAGTGCTGATGTGGGGAATCACTGGTCATCCTGGAAAAATGCCTGAGGACAGAGTGAGGAGCTGTTTGGACCAGGCTCCAACTCTTTCCACAGAGTTGGTCACTTCCCTTGTTCTTCTGTGTCGCACCAGCACAGGGGGAAAGGGCTATGGAAAGGCTGCAGCCATGTCATCCATGGGTTGTGCAGGATGCCCAGCTGCTGGGGAAGGGGTTCAGTAACCACTGATGCTCCTCCATGGCCTACTGGCGTCTGCCCATAATCTCTTGGAACCAGGGCTCTGAGTTGGTTGTAAAGACAAGGGTCTCCCAGGGATCTCTTCAGAGGACAAAGAGCAAAGGTGGGTCAAGCTGGACCACTGGATCCAAAACCACAGCAGACCCCTCCCCCTTGGCAGGCTCAGGCGCCCTCTGGCTGGAAGATCAGGGTCAGGAAGTGCATGTTCCATAGGGTTGTGTCTGTGGAGGGACAAGGATAACAGAGAGATGACTTAGGACAACAGCAGGAGTCAGCCACGTGTCATCAGGAAGTGAACACTACCAGGGGTGGTGGCCCAGGTGTGGGCGGAAAATAACCTGTTCTGTCCTCTCCAGAGCAGAGAGAATATGGCCTCCAATTAGATCCCACACAGACACATTTCACTACAATGAGACCTGAGAGTGTGATATCCAGAGAGCAGCTACTGCCTATCGACACCTCAGAAAGGAAAAGCCAACCCTCTAGATGTAGACAAGACAACACTGATGTCTGTCTGCTCAGCCTGCTCTGCCTTGGCACCCCTCCACTTCAAAGGCACAGCGCATCAGATACTAGCCCTGCCTGGCTGCTGGTCAACCCTGAGTCCCTTTAGCTCATATCTTCTTCCTTCACTATTATCTTTTTAGAGAAACACAGCTTATTTTAAAAAGATTCTTAGAGATCAAAATTAGTTTAAAATTTTCTTTCACTCCAGTCAAAATGGCAGCTTTTAAGAACACAAAACACATTAGGTGTTGGCAAAGATCTGGGGAAAAAGGGACACTCATATATTGCTGGAGGGAGAGCAGGTTGGTGCAACCAATATGGATAACTCTATGGAGATTCCTTGGAAAACTGGGAATGGAGCCAGATTTTCTTTCCTTGCATATTATGAATAGTAAAATATTTTGACAACATTACCATGGTCTCAGAACTTCTTTAATGTTGTTATACCTGACTTTCAGATGGTAAACACTTTCAACTGATTCCATGAATAATTTCTTTCCTCTGTTTTCTACTACTATTATTGTTCAGTGTTCAATCTCCTATATCAATTTTTCTTTTATTTTCACTTTTTATGATTATAGATTGTGTGTTTGAACATTTCCTCACTGTGATGATTTAGCCCTTCTATTTGGATTATAGGTTTCTTTGTCTACTACAGAGATATAAATGGGCAGAGTAGGTTTGGAAATGCTGGCATTCCAGGTTAAAGTCACCTCCTGTATGGATAACTCAGGGTCAATGAGGTTGGAGTTATTAGAGAAACAGCTTAGGTAAAGCCCCTTCCCAATTAGCAACAGTAAAAAAAAAGGGGTGGTCTAGTGACCAGGGCCCAATTTACCTGGGCCATGGCACTGTTGATGGTTTGAGCTGTGCATAAAAGTAGAAAAAAAGACTTGCCCAGGAGAATTAGAACCACGACCCTGGCTTTCTCCAATATTTTTGGCCTGGTGAATTAGTCCTTTTATATCCCCCCATGTGATCCTGTGACAGTTCTCTTTCTGGGGTCCTCATGCCCTCTTGCATTTTTGCTTCCTCTCTTCTTATATTGTGCAGCAAGCCATCATGTTGGGTAGGCATCTAGGGTCAGACATGCCAGGCTGGGGCCCAGATTGGCTATGGATTTTTTCTGGGAAGACACAAGCAAACCCCCTAGCTAACTTCACCAGGAGTGGGTAAGTCTCCTACCATTGATTGGTAAAGGAGTCTTTATATTGTACTAAGGGTTAATGAGAAGGCCCAATCAAGGGACCAATATTTGAAGCTAGGTGTGCAGTCATCACCTTTAGGCACTGTTAATAAATTCAGAGTAAAGAGGATAGTCTTAAGAATACAATGGGGAGACCATGGGGAGGCACTGTCTTCCCCCTTTTGTTTTCAAATGGCAGCCTTCAGCTCTTTGTGGGCTCTTTTTCCTATTCCTTGCCACTGAGGGCTGTAAGGAATACCAGTGGTATGTTTAATATTCCACTCTGCACAGAAATCCTTAAAGGCCTTGCTGGTAAATGCAAGCCATTGTCTGTTTTTATTTGAGAATGTCCTCTCTTGGGTGTAAAACTGTGTAAGAGGTGAGAACAGACTTGTGAGAAGCTGGTTTTCTCTCTTGTTCCTGAACACTTCTCTGTGAGAATCTCTGAATGCTGTTAATGAGTTTTGTATTTAAATTTATATCCAAGAGTGTACCTTAGAGGTGGAAAATTTGACTCATAGGTGCACGTCTCTGGTTTGGATACTCACTACTGCCAAATATCAATGTGCATGTGTGTGTGTGTGTGTGTTTCTTTTTTTTAAGTTTAAAAACCTGGATGATATAAATTTCATTTATAGCAAGAATTACATATTATTAGAACATAAATTACTTTTAAAGAATTGTCAATTTTGCATAATAAAATTCTTATTTTTCAATGATTCATCAGAAATTTATACCAAACCTCTTCCAGTTAGAAATATTCTAGAAAACCTTAGTAAAATAATCTATTTTTCTCAAATTAAATATTTTATCACATATTGTAATATGTGTAAGTATGACTTAAAATCTTTGTGTATAAGTGCTCACTTTCCCTCACTTATTTCAGTAAAAGTATGCAATGTGGCAGGTAGAATGTAAAGCTTCATTTGACATACAGTGTGGATATGCAAGGAGCAGTGGCTATGTGGAATGTAACTGGATTGTGTGCTGAGCATGGAGAGGATGGTAGAAGGCCCTCAATGTACCTAATCCTGCTCATCAGACTGAACCCTGGCCTTTCCATATTATATCTCCCCTGCCCTCACCCTTGATCTTTGCTGGCACCTCTGAGTCCTCATTGATTTTCATTCCTTTAGCATTCAGTCTTCACAAAAAGCATTAGTTTGACATGTGACATCAAAAATAAAGAGTTTAATATTTCTTATGTGTTCTCTGGTGAATTCTGTAATGATTTCTCTAAATTAAAATAAAGATAATTCATAATGGTTAAATGCATTCAATGAGGGGATGGACATACAAAATTTACTGCTTTTGATTAGATCCATTACACAACAAATTTGCTTTTCCTATTTTGGATGTACATAAATAATAAAATTAACAATATTAGGGCTGGGGATGTGGCTCAAGCGGTAGCACGCTTGCCTGGCATGCGTGCGGCCTAGGTTCAATCCTCAGCACCACATACCAACAAAGATGTTGTGTCTGTCGAGAACTAAAAAATAAATATTAAAAAATTCTCTCTCTCTCTCTCTCCCCCCTCTCTCACTCTCTCTTAAAAAAAAACAATATTAGAAGATAAATTGAATATACTGAAATTGTTATGCTGAATGCCAATCCAGGTAGACAATTTCCAATCTTGTTTTAGCAAGAGCAAGAAAAAAAAAATCTCCTCATTGATAGTACATTAGCAGAAAATACACACATTTATATTTAGTGGACAATACAATTAAAGTCTTATTTCAAATTACACATGTGTATAAGACAATTTTGTACAGACCTGAAGTGTGACCTGAAGTGAGACCTAGATTGTTTTTAGTTTCTACACGCTTGGTGTGAAGTAATATTTTCAGTTACTATACATTGTTGAATGGACTTGTAGCTAAGTTCTGGGAAAAGAGCCAGAATGTTTATCTACATTATACAGAACAGACCCTCTGGCTCCATCTGCTCAGGGCCCCAAACTCTCTTTGTTCCTCAGGTTGTAGAAGATGGAGTTGAGCATTGGGGTGAGGTGGTATAGAAGACAGCCAGAACCTTGTCCTCTGCTGAAGACCAGAGGGATCTTGGCTGTAGGTAAGTGTAAGTAAAGGGTGCATAGCAGAAAGTCACCACAGTGAAGTGGGTGCTTCAAGTGGAGTAGGTCTTCTCCTCTGCCCTGAGTTCATACAGCAGAGAGCAAGAAAGACTTGACCACAAAAAAGTGATTCCAGTTAATGAAAATGTAAGTAAAAGGTGGTGCTCACAAACACTGTGTTCTGGACCCAGATTTTCATGCAAACCAGGACCAAAATGATGGGGACATAGCAGAAAAAAATGATTGATGGTCCTAAATCAGCAGTAAGAGATAGATATGGAGTGTATATGTGATGAGAACACAGGAATTGATAAAGCCCTTTTTAAACACCTATTATCACAGAGCACAGTGGCGCATGCCTGTAAACCCTGTAATCCCTAAAGAGGCTGAGACAGGAGTATCACAAGTTCACAGCCAGGCTCAGCAAAAGTGAGCACTTAGAAACTCACAGAGACTCTGTCTCTCATTAAAAGATAAAATTGGGCTGGGGATGTGGCTCAGGGGACAAGTGACCTTGAGTTCAATCCCCAGTACAAAAACAAACAAACAAATAAACAAAAAACAAAGACAAAGGAATAGTGTATCTCCACTTATTACAGAAAGAAAGGAGAAACTCCGAATTTCACATTCACTGAACCAGGAAAGCAGAAGCCAATTAGAGATGTAACTTAACATCAATGAGGGACAGCCAACTAAGCAGGGAATAGACGAACGTGTGGAGGAGGATATCCAAGAGGGTGAGAAGAATCATACATAGATAGGTTGTCAATTAGAGCCATTAGGAAGATGAGAGCAATGCAAATGAAGAGGAAAGACTAAATCCATTTTTATATTTTTATTATTTGGTACGGGGGATTAAGCCCAGGGGTGCACAACCCCTGAGCAACATCCCTAGAACTTTTAGTTTTTATTTTGACACTGGGTCTTGCTAAGTTGTTTAGGGCATCACTAAGGGGAAGAGGTAAACTTTGTCATCCTCCTCCCTCAGCCTCCTGGTCCACTGTAGTTATAAGTGTGTGACTACTGTGCCCAATGAGCTAACTCTCTATGATAGAAATAATTCCACCCAGATGAAATCAGAGGAAAATTGATCATAATTTGCCACAGAGCTCTATTACAGTTCACCTTGGTATGACAAACAAGAATCAATAGGTTGAGTAACGATTACTAAGTCAATTTGCAAAAATTTCTTTCTGCAATCAGGATGTGTGTTATTCATTAAATGTGTGCATCTTAATTTAAGTACCAGGTTTTTTGTATTTGTCAAAAAGAAATCTCATGTTTTTCTTTAAAAATTAATATTCTCTGAGACTAATTATGACCAAAATGTTTCCTAAGAAACTTGGAAATTTAGTGAACCATAACATTTGTTACAACTTCAGTAGGATATGAATGTCTTGTATCTACAAATGCATTTACAAATTAGTATAAGGAATTATTTTTCCAGGATATAGGCATAGAAAATTCATTTAAGTTCATCCAATAGAGGTCCATACTACAAAATGTTTTAAAATCATCCCAGAATCATTTATTTCTTCTATATTTATTTTTTAAGACTTACTTCCAAAATTTCTTTTTTTATTACGTAATGTAAGAAAATGTTTTTTTGTTTTTTTTTTTAAATCTTCTTTAATGTTTTTTGTACAACATTCCCAGGTGCGGTGTATCTTAAGTCAGGGAACATTATTTTTTTTCTGTTCTAAAATTCACAGTGAATTCTTATTGCCAAGAACTCACATATGGGGCTCAAGCGGTAGCGCGCTCGCCTAGCATGCGTGCAGCCCGGGTTTGATCCTCAGCACCACATATAAACGAAGATGTTTTGTCCGCCGATACCTAAGAAAAAATAAATAAATATTAAAATTCTCTCTCTCTCTCTAAATAAATAAATAAAAAAGAACTCACACGAAGTCATAGAAATTCACACTCTGAATTTTCACTGTTCACCTCCACCCAGTCTCTTTTTGGTCTTCATTCAATCTCCAGAATTCAGTAGAATGTCATTTCCATATCTGACATCTACTCCTATGTTCACTACAGCTTCCCAGCTGTGCCCAAACTCTTCACAAACAGCATTTGTGGTATGTCTCTGTGCTTCTGGGATGCTTATGCACCAAACTCATAGCTTTATGAACTCTTCAAAAGATGAATTTGAACACAAGATCTGTTATTTGGATCTTGTGGAAGTGGAAGGAGGAGCTGTCATCCTGAGAATGTGCAGATCAGAAGAGTATAGAAGATTCCAGTTTTGATGAAGTTCATCATTGGACAATTTTGAGAAGCACCACCAATAATTCTGTGCTTTTTAGGCTTATATATTATATTAGAGCCAAAGTTCACTAGACTTGAGGAAAGCTCACATCATGAAACATTAAGATCCACACAAGTGGTATTATGTGTGCACACATGAATGAGAAAGAGCAACTAGAAAATGAACAAAGAACTTGAAGACTAAAAGTCTCCAAGGAGGATATCCAAATGCATAATAAACACATTAAAACATATCCTGCACCAATACTCATCAGTGAAATGAGGATAAAATTCACAATGAGAAGCCATTTCACATGCACAAGAAAAAGATTTATTCAAAAATGAATGACAAAATGTGCGTAGAACTTGAAGCTTTGCTGGGTTTTTTGGAAATTTGAAATAGTGATTCCAATGTGTTAAGCAGTGCAGTGATTCCTCAAAACAATAATCCTTGACTTAATAAATAATCCAGTATTTTCTCCAGTGGGGTGCGTGCACACATACACACACACACCACACACACAATTAGTAATAATAAATAAATAAAGGTAAAACAGCTATCTGTGTGCCACATCCATCCTGAGGTGAATCACAAAATGTGATACTTATACACAATGATAAACTAACTGTGGAGACAAAAATGTACACAGAGACATAGGCCACGAATACAATGAACATTGAAGAGATTATACTTCATGACAGAAGCCAGTCATGAACTAGCGACAGGAATTGGAGTGAAAGTTGCCTGGGACTAAGGAAAGGGGAAAGAGTGTTTCATGAGTTTTACTTTGGACAGATTAAAAACCTCTGAAAATGCATGGCAGTGATGGTCATACATCAATGTGAATGCTCTTGATAGCACAAAATTATGCACTTAAAAATTGTTGAAAAATTTCACTATATATATATATATATATATATATATATATATATATATCTTTACCTTAATGTAAAAGCCAAAACTCTTAAATGAACTTCAGTTATTTCAAATTTGGATGGACAATTGTATTGTAAAATAATTTAGGTAAAATTCTGAGTATTTATGAAGCAATTGATACTTAATGATGGCATGAAGTTTGATAATTAGTAACAGAAAAAAATTGAGAAAAGTAAATTTTTTTTAAAGAGAGTGAGAGAGAGAGAGAGAAGAGATATTTTTTTTAACATTTATTTTTCAGTTATCGGCAAACACAACATCTTTGTTGTTGTGTGGTGCTGAGGATCGAACCCGGGCCGCATGCATGACAGGCGAGCGCGCTACCGCTTGAGCCACATCCCCAGCCCCAGTAAATTATTTTTTAAATATAATTTCAAATCAACATAAATAAAGATCAGATTGATAACCTCATGTATCATGATGCCTCAGTAACTTAGTTATTAGCAAGTAAAAACACACTATTTACAACCAAATAATACTACAATAATATCTATCATTTTTATTTTCTGTAGGACTGTAAATGAATCACCTACCATTAGATGGACATAATTATTCTGATTTAAAATTTTGGAAAAAGAGAGGGAAGAGAGATAATGAATGACACATAAATCAGATGTATTCTTGGGGGTAAAAAAAGCCACCAGAGCATCTGCTTCATTACCTGTGTTCCAGTCTTCTAACATTGTAACACCTATCTATAATGTTATATTAATAAAACAAAGTCTGCACCTCACAAGGAAGCACCCTTAACTATCATGAATTTGTTTCAATAATGGGAGGGTCTTTTTCTTATGTAAAAATACATCAAATTGAGATCAATGGTCCACTTTCATTTTTATCCACTGAAGCAGCTGAAAGTACCTTTTCACAATGTTTTCACTTGCTTTGCTCTTCTTATACTCCCTCCAAATCATGCAGTCTCAATACCAGCAGCACTTACAATATCAAGAAATATGCTCTCCAAGAAAAAAAAAAAAAAAAACTCTGTCCCAACCCCTTTTCCCATTTGGTCAACTCACTTTTGGATGAATGAATTTGTGTTTACCTCAGGCTACAAGTAAAAGCATTATTAATCACAGCCAGTCACAAATGACACAAACACAGTTCTAAATAGGGGCATGTTCCAGGGAGCATAATACATCCAGGGTGCCCTGCAGAGCCTTCCCTAGGGTGGGCACAGGACAGGTCAATAGAGGTCCTGAAATCACACTATCACAGCAGATCAGAACCCAGGTTTTCTGCTGGAGGCCGTCTCTCCTCCTTGCAGGATACCCAAGGTACAGGCAGAGTATACCAGGTTTCCACAGAACAGGGGGAGTAGTCCACCCTGTGGCACAGACCAGGTTGACCCTGGGGACCAGTGTACCAAGACTCCATATAAGGAGGAGATGCCAAACCTGCGGCATACACCATGTTGACCTGTGCAGAGAGGGGTCTGGAAGGAGCCCATGAGGCTAAGAGGGGGTATGTTTCCTGGTGCCCACCAAGGCCATCAGGAAAGAGGAATGTGTGGAGAACTGAGGGGACTCTGAGCTCAGGCAGTGCAGGGAAGAAGGCGACAGTGAAGAGCAGATCCAGGCACAACTGGGTGATGATGGCCCAGGAAGTTCATCAGACCCAGGAGTAAATGGGCATCCATGTAAGTGCCTGCTGCTCCACAGTCATTAATAGACCCCAGGACCAGCAGTGTCTAGGCCTCCTGGGCACAATGACCCCAGCAGAGCACAGCAAGAACACCCAAAAGTTTATATAAACATGCAAACCCCTTGCAGTACAGGGCAAGCACTGGAAAGCTGGGTCCTGGAAATTTACAGGCTGTAGGGTCAGGAGGGGTATTGCCTTCATGAAGGCTGACCACCTCCAGGGTCCTACACCCACTGTGGACTTCAAATGGGTCATGACTGCTGGTAAGAAAGCTCTAAAGTGACAGTGAGCCTTGAAACTAGTGCTCCTGAATCCCATCAGAGACCCTGCTATTAATGTTAAAAGAAAAATTCCTGGCTACCATGTGAAATTTTTTGCCAGTTGAGGCTCTATTAGTGATGTGGGGCAGATGAGGCTGGATGCCTGGGGAAGATTCAGGGAGCAGACTCATTGACACCAGGGCTCAGAAGGGCATCACCTAAAATTTTCTGTACCTTGAGGTTGGAATTTAATCATCTTTACACCCAGGGAGGCTGGTGGAGGTTTATTTATTTTAGTTTTTGTAGGAGTCTATATAAAATTTTTTGTTGGTTGTTCAAGAAAGTGAATTTTTAATCATTTTTGAGATTATTCATGTGTCTTCCAAGCTTTAGTAGAAAAGAAGAAGTAACATCATTACATCTTCATTCTAACGCATATTGAGTTCTTTGCAAAACTTTTTTCTGATATTTGTTTTAAAGAAAATGATCGTGAGGGTCTCTGGAGAAGCTTACTTCAGATTCTTAGGTGCAGAAGGGGGCACCAATACATTAGGACATTCAACTGGGGCCCTCCTTACCTAGTTTTGATCACATGCTGTGTATGAAGAAAATCATCACACAATGTTTCCAGGGCTACTGAGGTACCCTGAACACAGAGGGAAGTCCAGCCTGGGTTTTCCGGCATATTCCACCTAAGTATTAATCATGATGATAAAAGCTAAATTGGATGTCAGTGGTTAAAAGTCCCTGCTGTTAAAGATGTTTAAGAAAGGGACCAGATGAAAACATAAAGAAAACCTGCATAGCTGCACCTACTGATGTGGTCATCAGTGGAGTCCACACACACAGCAGCAGCAAACTCACCACCTGTGCCAGGGGAGTGCTTAGTGCTAGAGCACCTGTCTAGCAGGCACAAGGCAAGATTGGGTCCCTGGCACCAGGGAATGAGAAGAAATAGAAAGCAACTCAATTAAGTACAGGGCAAAGTATATTTTGAGGAGATGCCTCTCCAAACAATACATACAAATTACAACTTTTATAATGTCCTTAAATGTGCTTACTTACAACACAACACATGAGACTTAGAAGAAACACGAGTGACACAGTGGTGGTCCCAGAGTCATCAACAGGACAATAAGGCACCAAGGAAAAGGAAGAGGCCAGTAGCAGGGCACAAAAGGGCACATCTCTATGGTCCCAGCTGCTATGAGGCTGAGGCAGGGTGACCACAAGTTTGAGGCCAGCGTCACCCCATCTCAAAAAATAACAATAAAAGAGCTAGGGGAAGCTCAGTAGTGGAGCACTCCTGGGTGAAATCTGAAGGAAAGAAAGGAGCAAAGGAGGAACAAAGAGACATTTAGCCAATCTGCACAGAATGCTGGAGTGCACAGGCCTCAACTCACATACACAATGTGTAACCAAACTTTAGAAAGACACAAAAGAATAAATTGAGAAGTCATGACGTAATAATTGATTTTTGAGAAAAAAAAATAGTGGGCAGCAATGTTGTGAGAAAAGTCAAAGAAATCAATAGTTGCATTACACAGAGAGGATGAAAGAACTACACTAGGGAGAATATGTAGAGAAAGGGTGACTTGATCCTGTACATGCGTGTGCACGTGGGTATGGGTGTGCATGTGTGGGTGGCACAACTCAGCCCTCTCAGGTGTTTGCTTTTGTAGTTTCACTTGGTGCTTTAGATAACACTCACATGAGCACCAGGGCACGTTCCATAGTCTCTGTGACTCTGCAAAGTTGATTATCTGGTGTCTGGTGCACAGAGGGAACAAAAAAATGTTTGTTAAAAAAATTTCTGTAATACTCATATTGATTACTTACATTTCAATTTATCATATGATCTTAATACAAATGAATAGTTTTTTCCCTTAAATATTAAAACAATTCTCCCACCCTCTTTTCAACAAAAATTATAGAAAATAAAATTTTTCAAAATGGACTTCAGTTTAGTCCAACTGGAAATATAAAAATTTGGGATATAAGCTGTGAATTAATGTCTTTCTGATGCTCAGAATCATTGTAGAATCTTAGAGCTTTAAGGGCATTAGTATACATACACACGGTAAAAAGGAATTCTTGCCTCTGAATCAATTAAGACTTGGAAACTCTACAAAAACCAGGCATATATTGATTTACATCAAAGTTTCAATAAATATCCAGGAGCCAGGGATGATAGCACATCTGTAATCCCAGTGGCTATAGAATGAGAATCACAAGTTCAAACCCAGCCTCACCAACATACTGAGGCCCTTGGAAAGAATTTTAAAAATACTTCAATCAAAATTAAAAAAAAAAAAAACAAAGAAATAAATAAAAATGGGTAGGGATGGGATCAGGGCTTATGCATTTCAGATATGATGGTGGTGGTGGTGATGATGATGATGATAATTATAATAGTAATGTTTATTTTATTTCGCCCTAAATTCTATGACCCTGGTAATTATATTTAAAACTTTTTTTTAATTTTTCCACAACATATATAAGAGTCATAAGATATATGAGGAGATAGAAAATATCATATTATTCATAAACCTGGAAAAAGTTTTTTTTTTTTTTTAATTATGAGACCAGAGTCATGAAATAACATATTTTTGCTAAGGTCTTTAATGGAAAAAAATGGGCAATATGAGAGAAATTGGACTCAAAAAAAGGAGATAAAACTTCCACCATGCGACCAGCACACTGGTTTCATTAATGAGATTCTTGGCATAAAAGTTAGCTAGCAGAGATCGAAATAAAACACACAGACTCAGTTACCTTTTTCTATGACCAGGTCTGAGATGGCTCCCCTCTCTGGCTCCCAACTCGAACCACCCGTAGAGCAGCAAGGATTACTCAGGGCTAGCAGGCCAGGGAGTAGCCTTTTATTGGAAAACAAGAAATTCAAGGGAGAAGTCCATCCAATGAAGGTTGAGGGGGGCCGCACTCCAAGCTCAGGGTCACTGATTGGCCCCCGGGGTCAGTGGTCAGTCACACCCCCACACGGACGGGTTCTCTCATCAGGAGAGGGCCGGGAAAGCTCCAACACAGCCATAGTGCCTCACACCCAAATCGGGAGTCGCCCAGTCACGTGTGAGAATGGCTGTCCACAAAAACTCTAAAAAAAAAATTTAAAAAGCTGCAAATACAGGTTAATACATTTTAACTACAAATCTTGTGTATTATTCTATAACATACTTCTATGTATGAAATCATACTACAAACTAGATTTTGCGCACACACACACAAACATTAAATATAAGATTATGTCACCATATGGGAGAGTTGACTACAGATCAACAAATATAGAGAGAAAAATTAAATCTAACAAGAAGAGATATTTAACAGGGAGAAAAAAGTTGCTTTCACATCTTCATGCTGACACAATTCCTACATCCACTCCAGGGTGCATTCTCCTTACCTCTGAATAGAAAGAAATGAAGGCACACCCCCTTTTTACAGGCCTATACTGGTTTTCTCAGAAAAAGAGGATTCTTGCTGAAGGGGTTGCATGACTGTAATTCCACTGGAAAAGCAGGCTGAGGCAGGGGATCACAAGTTAAAACTCAACCTCAGCAATAGAGTGAGGACCTAAGCAATTCAGTGAGACCATGTCTAAATATTAAAAAAAAAAAAAAAAACAAATAAAAAGAACTAGGATGTGGTCTCTGGGTTGAATCCCTGGTACCAAAAAAAAGTAAAAGAAATTAAAATAAAAAATTCTCAAGTCTATGTAAGTCTAAATGGATCTGAAACAACTGAAGGTTTCACCACATTTTTATATACAAGGCTTTTCTCCAGAGTGAGTTCTTCCATGATGTTCAAATAGAACATGGAAAAGTGAAAGTGTCATCACATTGTTGAAAGAACAGAAGGGTTTCCCTGATGTGAATCCCTTTATGTCTTTGAAGGAAACCATGAAAGCTGAGTACGCCCCACATGGCTTTTCCACAGGATTTTCTAAAGTATGAGTCCTTTCATACAAGTGAACAAAACGGAAACACTTGAACACTTACTTGCACATGATTTATTCATTTTGGCATGAATCTTTCCAGAAGAGTCTTCCCAGACCTTATAAAAAACTGGGAAAATTAGAAGACTTCCCACATTAATCACATTCTCAGGGCTTCTCTCTGTATTTTCATATATGAGAAGGAAAGCAGACTGGGATGAAAAGCTGACAGAATGTACCTAACCTTCCTCATTCTGAGGGTGTGTTTTCCAGTGTGAGTGAAATGACTTTGAAGGCAATAGGAAAAATGGAATGATTTTCCAATCTTCACATTTAAAGCTTTATTCGGTTGGATCTAGTAGTGTTTGCTTTTAATCTCAGATACTCGGGGTCTGAGGCAGAAGGATCACAAATGTGAAGCCAAACTCAGCACCTAAGCAAGGCCCTAAGGAACTCAGCAAGTCCCTGTCTCAAAATACAAAGGAAAAACGTTCTGGCTCAGTGATAGATGACCCCCAAACTAAATCCCCAGTACTATTTATAGGTAGGTTGGTAGGTAGGTAAGTAGGTAGTAGGTAGGTAGATAGATAGATAGATAGATACATTTGGACATGTGAGCACTTTCTTCTCTTTGAATTTGACAAGAAATATTGATTTACCACATTTCACATTTAAAGAATTTTTCTACAGAAAACTTACTACATGTTAAAGAGTAAAACATTATTAAAGGAAGACTTTGCAAATTGTTTTCCTGAGTACAATTTCTTTGCACTATGGGTTCCTTCATGTAAGTGAAGCTGAGCAGATGTAACAAAAGCTTTTCCACATTGTTTACAAACATAGAGCTTATCTCCAATGTGTGTTCTCCCATGTCTTTGAAGGTCACTAAAACTAGCAAAGGCTTTGCCACATTGCTCACACTCATAGGGCTTTTCTCCAGTATGAGTTTTTTCAAGTTTGGGAAGGTAACTGGAACTAGCAAAGAAATTGCCATACTGCTTACATTCATAGGGCTTCTCCCCACGTATGTGTTCTTCTATGTCTGTGAAGGTTACTGTATGCAGCAAAGGCTTTGCCACACTGCTCACATGCATAAGGCCTCTCTCCAGTATGAATTCTTTCATGTAAGTGAAGGTAAGAGGAACGAGCGAAGGCTTTGCCACACTGCTTACATGCATAAGGCTTCACCCCAGTATGAATTGTTTTATGTGAGTGAAGGCCAGAGAAATGAGTGAAGGCTTTTCCACACTGCTTACACTCATAGGGCTTCTCTCCAGTATGTGTTCTTCCATGAATCTGAAGGAAACGGGATCTAACAAAGGCTTTCCCACACTGCTTACATACATAGGGCTTTTCTCCAGTATGAGTTTTTTCATGTGAGTGAAGCTCACTGGATCTAGTAAAGGCTTTCCCACACTGCTTACATTCATAGGGCTTCTCCACAGTATGTGTTCTTTCATGTCTGCGAAGGTTATTGGACCTAGCAAAGGCTTTGCCACACTGCTTACAAGCATAAGGCTTCTCTCCAGTATGAATTTTTTTATGTGAGTGAAGGCCAGAGAAACGACTGAAGGCTTTCCCACACTGCTTACATTCAAAGGGCTTCTCTCCAGTATGCGTTCTTCCATGAATCTGAAGGGAAGTGGATGTAGCAAAGGCTTTGTCACACTGCTTACATTCATAGGGCTTTGCTCCAGTATGAGTTTTTTCATGTGAGTTTAGGATACTGGATGTAGCAAAGGCTTTACCACACTGCTTACATTCATAGGGCTTCTCTCCAGTATGAATTCTTTCATGTCTTCTAAATAAAGAGGAGAAATGAAAGGCTTTCCCACATATCTCACATTGAAAAGGTTTACCTCTAATTTGAGTTCTCATGTGTCTTTGAACACTTGTGGGAGAAGATGAGGCTTCACCACATTTTTGATATTCATAGGGTTGCCACCCAGTATGAGTATCATCATGCCTTTGAATGTCACTGGAAAGACTGAAGACTTTCCCACGTACTGTACTTTCATAGGGTCCCTCTCCAGTTTGTATTAACATTTGTGTGTGAACACTTTTGAGAGAAACGATGGATTGCCTGTAGTGTTTAAATTCATATGGCTTCTCTTCACATTCCTCGTGCTTGTAGCATTTGTGTCCAGTGTGACATGTGATGTGCCTATGAAGGAATGAAAGGCATATGAAGTCTTTGGCACTCATATAACAATCACATGAATTTACTCTATTAAAATTTTTCTTTGTCCAGTTAAGACCTGGAATTTCATTGAAACTTTTCCCAAACTATCTTCTTGGCCGTTGAAGTTTACCACATGTCTTCTTTGAAGAATGACCAGCACATTGTCAATGCTTGATTCATTCATGATTTTATACTTATTTATAGGTCCTAGGCTTACATTACTACCAACATCAGGTAAAGGCTAGGTTTTCCCATGTGTTCAAATTGCCTGAAAATCAAGAGATTGAAAGGAAACAATCCTTTGCAATGCAGCCGCTCTATGGTGATTATCCAAATAGTAATATTCACATGCAATTTCATATACTTTTGCCATGCCAAGTGCTTGGAAAAGACTGAATATCTGTTAGAGTTAAGTATATATTTCTGGAAAAAAAATCTTATAAGAATAAATACATTTCAAATTGTGCATACTTCTTGAGTTGGTCTGTTTTAAAAATTATATGACATTCTCAGATTCTCTCAAGTACTCCTCTTGTGGGTACAATTACCTTAGAATGATCTCAGAATTTTTGATCTCATCTTCAATGTTCTTTTCATCCAATTTTTTTCCTAAAATGATAAACCAGAACAATCTTTTTTTTTAATTCTTTTTTTAAAGAAAGAGAGAGAGAATTTTTTTAATATTTATTCTTTAGTTATCGGTGGACACAACATCTTTGTTTGTATGTGGTGCTGAGGATCGAACCCGGGCTGCACGCATGCCAGGCGAGCGCGTTACCGCTTGAGCCACATCCCCAGCCCAACCAGAACAATCTTTATGAAGTTTTAGAAGACAAAAATGATTTACCAAATTGTAGATGTCTTTTATGCTGCAATAATTCAACAATGTATTCCCTTTTCATGTTCTATATAAATGACCAAAATATACATTTGATTAATTAAAAAAACATCATTATTACCTATAAAAGCCAGGTTTCTGAGGACTTCCAGCATCACATCTCTGTAAAGGTTCTTCTGTGAAGGATCCAGCAATGCCCACTCCTCCTGGGTGAAGTTCACAGCCACATCCTCAAAGGTCACTGAGATCTAAAATATCCCACAAATGTTTACTGGAGGTCAGGAGAGATTGACAGCAGAAGAAATATGTACTCAACATGCTTGATGTCCAGAGGATTCTATGAATTTCTGGTTTGGAAATTCCATGATTTGGTCCATAAAATCCTTCCTGCACTCAATTCCTCACACACATTTTAACACTAGAATTGGACCACTCAGAAGGAAACTAACTGTTTACTTCCTTCCCTTGGTGAGTTGACAGGAAGTAAGACAGAATCCTTGGTCACTTTGTTGGTTACACCTCTATTACATGTCCTAACAGCCTCCTCTGCAGTGGATACCTAATATTAGCATCCCCAATAGTACTTATCCTTAGGAAAGAAAGCTGAGTATGAAATTGTTGCAATCATAGAACTCAGCAATTTAGAGAGATTCTGCCAACCACAGTGGGTCACTGTGCCTACACTCTTAATATAGACAACACTGCACTCGCTGATCTCTTGATTCTTTCTGAAAGTCTATTGGTCCTTCTTTAAGGAAATGCCTAGAACAGTCCCCACCCAAGACTTCTGAGCATGGATCATAAAGAACATTCCCCTACAGACAGCATACAGACAAATTGACGCTCGAGTTGCCACAATTTGTGAACTGGGGATTGCGTTCATCTTGTGGGATTACACAAAGAGAACAACTATATATTTGCAGGTGCATTTCTTCATAACAAAATTAACAAAATAGAAAACACGCACAATGATTAATAAACACAAGCATTTGATGATTTCTCAAGGTTACTGTCAAAGCAGAATGAGGTAAGTTGAAAGATGGAACATGTCTTACATATAACTCAATGACCCAAAGATGTCACCTTGTCCAAACAACAACATTGCAAAGTTTTATAAGTCTCAAAACATTTTTCTTAATGAACAGCAGACAAGAATATCTAAATCTCTGGGCTGGGGATGTGGCTCAAGCGGTAGCACGCTCGCCTGGCATGCGTGCGGCCCGGGTTCGATCCTCAGCACCACATACCAACAAAGATGTTGTGTCCACTGAGAACTGAAATAAATAAATTAATATTTAAAAAAAAGAATATCTAAATCTCATAGCAGCAGTAAATGTGCAAGGATTGTCAATAACCTACTGAAAAGCAATCACTTCACTACCATAAGGTCATGTTCCACATAGCCATGTTCCATTCAAGGACACTTTGGTCAAGATTGGGCCACATATGCACTGGTGTCTGTTGTGAAAGAATTTTCTCCTGCCTGTAATGATGGTGGTGCAAACAAACCTGAGAAAGAAGCAATGTTGCAACCCAGAATCCTCATCTATCTAACACAGTTTGGGTGTGAAACAGGCCACTCCATGTACAATCATAACAATACTATGATGTCTGCTCCATGATGGAACAGCCAAAAAATCACCTACCAGAAAGTGCCCCTGCCACTGACATACAACCATTTTCAAGGACTTAAAACATGTGATCTCCTAAGCAGCACAGTATCAGCAGAGGTGAGCAAGAGACCATGAGGATGGCTTCAGTGGGCTGGCCTTCACAGCATGGAAAGATGAGTGAGAGCAGGTGTCTTGGACACAGATCACAATGATGGTCCAGGCAAACTGGAATCTGGGTGGCCAAAGGCACTATATCCTCAATTCCATAGTCAAAAATCCATTTATTATACATTCAATTGTAAAACACTAAAACAGTTTTAATGAGCTTACAAGAAATTTTATTTTGGGGCTGGGGAGGTGGCTCAAGCAGTAGCACGCTCGCCTGGCATGCGTGCGGCCCAGGTTCGATCGTCAGCACCACATACAATCAAAGATGTTGTGTCCGCCAAAAACTAAAAAATAAAAATATATTTTTTAAAAAAAGAAATTTTATTTTAGTTATTTATTTGTGGTGAGAAACATTTAGAAAAAAAATAAGCAGGGATTCAACACAGGGCACTTAATGACTGAGCCACATCCCCAGCACATATGCCATTTTGACACAGTACTCAAAAACTTCCTCAGGGCCTTGTGAGAGGCTGAGGGTAGCATTTAAATTTATAATTCTTCTGCCTCATCCTCCAAGGGTGCTAGGAATACAATCATGCACCATTGCACCTGTGGAAATGTAGTTTTGTAGAAGAACATGTTATACAATCCCCTAATGAATAGAAGAAAGAAAAAAATTCAACACTCAGAGCAAAATGACACAACAGGGAGCCTGGAATCATCTCAGTACAGCCATGAAATAGAACAGAAGTGGAAACCAAGCCAAACCATCAGAACAACAATGTCATCATGCCCCAAAGCCCTGAAAGTTTCCCAACAGCTCCGTGAAGCAGTCATATGGAAGAGTGCAGTGCTGCAACCATGGTTTGACCTTCATGATCCCTTCAGCCTGACCCTCTATGACTCCAGACTACACACAGCACATCTTCTTCCGTTTGGGGCAATTCATACTAAAATCACCATGAAAATGTATATTTTTTAAATATTTTGTTTTTTAACTGTAATTGAACTCAATGCATTTATTTATTCATTTATTTATTTTTCAATGTGGTACTGAGGATTGAACCCATGGCCTCACATGTACTCGGTGAGTGTTCTACCACTGAGCCACAACCCCAGCTCAACCATGGAAATATATTAACACCTAAAACCAACTCTCACTCTTCTACATCAGAAGTAATCACTATAAAAAAAAAGGCAGAAATTCCTTAAAAGGATCTAAGTAAACAAACAGCCTGCAAATAGCAAGAAAGCAAACTATTGTCTACCCACTCAACCATCACCTAAAATTTGACCAAGAAAGCTTCCGAGAGTTTTTTAAATCAGGTTTTAAAAACACCCAGGTATAGGAAGCTGAGGCAGGACATTTTCAAGTTCAATGCCAGCTTTAGAAACTTAGTTAGGCCCTAAGCAGGTTGGCAAAATCCTGAATGAAAGTTAACAAAAATAAAAGTTAAGGGGGAAGGTGCTGCGGATTTGGTTCAGTGGTTAAGCACCCGAGCATTTACTCCACAGTATGCCCCCCCAAAATTAAACCACAGAGATATACTGATGAAAGAAGGAAGTTCACACAGACTAGGAGGAAACATTAAAAAGAGGACCATGAGCCACATGCTCAGCACTGGATGCTCTCCAGGTGGGAATCTGCAGAGCAATGACATAGCAGAGTTTTAATAGCACCACTGTGTGTTAAAGCACAGGCCCCAGCACAACTACTCACAAAAACCAGACAAGTGAGGTTTTGCTGTTTCTACTGTTATTCTCTAGTTTCTGGTATACAGAAAAATGAGGCCAAGGGACACTGAGATCTGGCATCAACAGTTTATTAGTGGCACTACAGCCCAGAAAAATAATTCCCAAAGTGTGAGCCCAGAGAACATCAGAGCTTTTACTTTTATACATAAACAAGCTTTGAGGACATCAAGAAAGAAAATTGGGGCAATATATTGGAGAGTGAATTTTTTATTTCTTATATGGGAACAAGCTTGCCAATGGCCTAAAGACTCATACACATTTGGGACTTTTACTATGCTCAACCTGAAGAGGGATTGTTCTTTCTCTGCTACTTTGTTGGCAGCATCTGCTACTGCATTATAGGTACCTGCAGCTGTTGCCAGTCCTCATGGTGAAATGTCAGAGACCACAGCTGGTGGGTGTCAGTCTGCAAAACCACAGCCTATCAGCTCTGAAACGGCTACAGTTTTCACTTTGTTGGATGATCTAGCATTCAGGGAAATTTTTCAAAGGAGCTGAATACAAAATAATTTGCTAAACATAGCTCAGACACCTAGTCTCTAGGCAAAGGCATGAAGCCTTCAACAAACAGAAACCACAGAATAGGAAAAAAGGAAGAAACACATTTTCTTTTTTTTTATTTTTTAGTTGTTGATGGAACCTTTTTCAGATGTATGTGTGTTGAGAATCAAACCCAGTGCCTCATGCAGGCTAGGCAAGCACTCTACCACTGAGCCACAACCCCAGCCCCAAGAAACATATTTCATTAACTTAAAAAAATATATACAAAGAATACTGAGGAACAGCAAAACATAACTCGTGAATGGAAACTAACAGACGTGAGATTGACCATGCCTGTGTAAGATAAGACTCCAGAATCCCTGGGATAAATAATTTTTCTATTCATTTATTCATTTGTTTATATTTTGTACCAAGGATTGAACCAAAGGGTGCATAACAAATAAGCCACATTCACTGCCCTATTTTATTTTTAATTATTTCTATTTTTGAGAGAATTTCTCTAAGTTGTTCAGTGCCTAACTTGATGAACCTTCCTTTGAAGTTGTGATCCTCCTGCCTATGAGTCCTGAACTGCTAGGATTAAAAGGATGTGGGGGGCCCTAGGCTGAATTTTCAAGTAACTGTCTTGAATTATTAGTATGCATGCACCTGAAAAAAAGTCAAAATACATCAGGCAGAGACATACAAAACTCCCCAGGACAATGAAGAATAAACTGCTACATTGGGAGACCTCACCACAACACTGCTGGGTCTGTGATCATGTAGCAGAGCAACAGACAGGAGGGCTTCCCTGGCCATTAGTCAACGTGAAACACACAGCCTTCTCAGGATCACAGTACCACCACCCAGAACAGGCCACATTCTGAGCCATAAGCCTCACCTCAACAAGTATGCAATGCCAGTGAAATCCCAAGTAGGCTCAAAGAACATGGGAGTTAAAGCAGAAATCAGATCAGAAGCAGCTGGAAAACCTCTAAGCAATGGGAGATGCAACACAGGGCTCTAAACAAACACAGGAGGAAGAGGTGACTTAAGGGCAAATGTGACCAGGTTGAGAAAAATGAAATATAAAAGTCCAACATGAAAAAACAGCACAGATGGTGCACTGGGGGTCTCTACAGCATCCAAAGCACATTCCAGAAAAGAAGAGATAAAAGCAATCATTGACCCTTGTACTTAAGGAAAGGAGAGAAAAAAGAGCAAGGTAAGTATTCATTAAGCACAGGCGGGTAAGAGGGGGTGTTGGTGAAACCACAATCAAGAAATCAGCAGGGGCTGGTGCTGAGCTGTAGCTCACTCTCCTTGCATGTGTGAGGTAGTGGGTTTCATTCTCAGCACTACATATAAATAAATAAAGATCTATGAACAATTTTGAAAAAACAATCATTAAAAAAGAGAAATCAGCAGTCAACAAAACCAAGTTCTGCATGAATATCTCCATCTCTGACAAACTTATATGTGGCTAAGGAAACAGAGGACAGGAGTGAGGTTATGGCTCAGTGTAGAGAGCTTGCCTAGCACCAGTGAGACACTGGTTGAATCCATACCAGCACATCAAAGTAAATAAATAGAAGAAAGGTATGAGAAATACAATAACATTAAACAAATAAGAAATCCAAAGACACAGAAACTACCCATTAGAGTTAAAATAGCCACCATTACCATCCATGGGCTCTTCAAAAATATCATAAACATGCACTTGACACAAATCTGATAACTTAGAGAAAGTGGCCCAATAATTTTAGAGAGACCATCTCCTACAACATACACAGAAGGACAAATACACAAAACAGATGAGCCTGTGCCTACTGAAGAAACTGACTCAATAACTGATTACCATCAAAAAAGTGAAATGTAGGAATTTTAGACATCCTACAGGCTGCCAACAGACACTCCAGAACTGCCACCAATTTTCTACATTTGTTTTGAGAATGCAGAAGCAAAGGAAACACCTTCTAATTCCTTTGGAGGCATATGTTACATTATTATCAAAATTAACTTGATAAAATGAGGAAGCTATGAAATACTCTCATGACCATAAATGCAAAATACCTCCACAAACATTACTTAACCGAATCTAAAAATAAATAAAAAGAATTGCATACCAAGTACAAGATGTTGAAAACACTAGAGACTATAAGCTAAAGAGAAGAGGTGTATGATACTATGGGTGATGGTTCACTGGAATGTTCACTTTGATGGAATTAAGAGACACTAATGATTAATAGACTACTGGGTACATCCATGAGGTTGTGTCTAGGAGTGATTGGCATGTGGAATAGCAAACTAGAAAACCTCCCTAAGTGTGGGTAATGTCATCCAAATAGGATGGTGGCTTGCATGGAATAAAAGTTGCAAGAACAGGGTAGCAGCTGCAGATGCAAGCTGGATTCTACACAGATGGGTTTTCCACTGCTGCTGTGATTGCCTGAGGATATCAACTTTGCCTTCTTTACTTTTCCAAAGCTGATTCTGCCAGTGATTCTCCAGGGAGTTTCCAGAAGCATTAGATCTCAGACTAGGGTAGCACCATTGATCTCTCTTGTTCAGAGGCTTCAGCATCTTGGGCTGCACAGCTACTACTTCTCCAGCTCCCCAGCCAGCAGACTTCCACAGAGGACTCCCCAGCTTCTAGTCACCTATGACAATCCTCTATTTGTATTCATTCTTCTTGTTTATTCTGTTTCAATGGAGAACCCTAACTACTGTACTATATAAGACTACAATTGCTCTGAAAAATAAATTCAATAAAAAATGAATCAACTACCACAACATGGAAGATTCACAAATATATATATATAGAAGAAACAATATTACATACTGAATACCTTTTCCATAATAATGCAAGAGTAAAGGAAAGAGGAAGAGTTATATATGCAAATTTCAAAACTATGAAGAAAAGCAAGGAAACTGATTTTCAATACTGTTTCCATTTTGAGAGAAATAGGTGACTTATCTTTAAAAGTCATTATAACTCCTGGTTTGGTGGAGTCCACTTAAAATTTTTGCAACTAGAAAAGTCAGGGCAGGAAGATGACAAGACTAAAGCCAGGCTCAGCAATGGAGCAAAACCATCAGAAACACAGTCAGACTTGGTCTTAATCAAAAATTACAATCAGGTAAAGAGGCTGTCACTCAGTGACAGAGCACCTTCCTAGCATGTTTGAGGCACTTGGTTTGAAACTTAGATCCACAAAAAAAAAAAATCAATACAATTAAGGTATTCTGTTCATTTACACTATAACAAAGTTAAAAATAATTAAAAATAATAAAAATAAAAAATGCTGGAGATGTGCTCAGTCATCAAATGCCTCTGGGTTAAATCCCTAGGGATACACAAACCCACTATCAAAAAACGCTTTCACAAACTTGAAAGTATTTTTTGAATGACAACAGCATGAGCAAGTCCCTGGCTTAAATCCCACCACTTAATACATAAGCAAATAAATCAATAAAAGACCACTTTCTTGGGCTGGGAAATAGCTCAATAGTAGACCCTGGGTTCAATCTGAAGCAGGGCACAAACACACACACACACACACACACTCACACACACACACACACACTCTCACAAACACACACACACAAAATAAATAAATATATATACATATATATATATAACTCTACTAAATTTCATGTCATGAATGACAAAAAAATGATTACAATAGGAAACGTACAAAATGAGAGGCATAAAATACAATAAAATTAATAGAAAGACAATAGAATTTTTTACCAAGGAGATTAAGGAGACTAAACTTCCCCATGATCTACACTGTCTGAAAATCCCTGAGCATTTTAGAAAATTCTGTGAAATCCAGGGCCAGGTGTGCTGTGCTTCTTGGTGAGCTTAAAAAGAAAAAACCCTACTTCTAATAATGGAAAAAGGAGACCATGTTTAAGATGATTGAAAATCTTGTAGTGATCATAGTGAGTGTAGACAGAGAGAATTCATTTAACTCCCAAATTTCATAAGCTAACAGTCCAGCTCCCAACGTGGTGGTCCAAGGATAAGGAACATTTTTTTTTCTTTTAGATTCCTTGGATTGAACCCAGAGGCAGTTGACCACTGAACCACATCCCCAGTATTTGAAGTCTCACCAAGTTGCAAAGGGTCTCGCTAAGTTGTTAAAGCTGTCCTCAAACTTTCAATCCTTCTGCCTCAGCCTCTGGAGAAGGAAGGAATACTGCTGTGCACCACTGCACCTTGCCATAAATTAGGATGTTTACTAAATGGAAATGTAAGTACGCTTTTTTTCCACTTCTTTTTTCACTCTTTCATCATATTTCATCATATTTAGTGCTGAATAAATAAACTTGGGCCTCAGATAAGTGAGCAGATCATTTCACAGTGATAACCACAGGTGGCTGGTGCTGAGGGAGCAAACATATCAGGCTCAAGAGGCAGGGAAGGTCCCCTTGCCAGCTGGGACATCCTCACACCTGGGCATGCTCACTGAAATACTCCATGATCACTCTCCGGGGAGACCTAGGCCATGACTCCAGGCTATGAAGCTTTTCAGATTTGCACAGCTCTGCACTGGGGTGGCTGGTCCTTATGCTCTGGGAGAGATTTTGCTCTTCCACACTGTGAGAGAATGCAAGGGTTAGGAATCACTGGTGACATGGCCCCTCACCACCAGCATCCACAGGCTGACTGTCCAACTGTCTCCAAGGAATGGGAACAAGGCTTGGGGAAAACAAGATCCCAAGAAGTTAGCTGTCTAGATGAGACTTGTTCCAGGACATTCCTTTGCCCAAAACCTCAGTTTATCTCCCAAGAGACTGTACCTCACAACTTAGTCTGTCCTCTAAGAGGAGCTGACTCAGGGCCTAAAGTTCCTTGAACCATGCAGGGCACAGGACAGCTGTGGGCACATGGTGGCAACCCAGGAAAGGATAGTGGCTGAGAACATAGAACTCTCTGAGGTATCAAAAGAAAACCAGCCTGAGAAATCTGATATTGTGTCTATACCTAAGAAAGATAAAGAGAGAAGCACAGGATTTTCCCAGGTGTGAACTGAAGTTCTCTATGAACTTGCTCTATATCAATGAACCTTCAGACCACGTGACTTTGGGAAACTACAACACCATGAGGATAGTAAAACGGGGTCCTGGATGGATGGCAAAAATTCTCATCTGATATCTTAAGCCCTTTCATAGCCAGTTACCTTAATTTCTATATTAGTCCCAAATTCTCAAAACAAATGCACTTCTCAGAATATATTACCAACCTTACCATATAACCACCATCTTCCAAAGCTAACAATGTACTTAACAGACCTACAGAAGAAACTCCCCCCCCCCGCTTTTCTTCTGTAGCCACTCATCTGATGATCCTACCAATGCAATTGGTTAATGTATTCATACAAAACTTTCTTTTACAAATGATGTTGTCAGCCAAGCACAGTGGGGCACAACTGTAACCCCAGCAGCTTGACTAGGTCAGGAGAACAGCTAAATTCAAAGCCAGCCTCAGCAACTTAGTGAGGCCCTAAGAAACTTAGTGACATCATGTCTGAAAATAAAATATAAAAAGAGCTGCAGATCTGGCTCCATGCTTAAGTACCCCTGGGGTCAATCCCTGGTATTTAAAAAAAAATGTAATCTCTTCCTGGTTAAAACACATACATCATTCAGGATAAGTTGAATCCACATTCCTGTGTATGGTCATTAGTATTTGGGTCAAAATAAACTATTTTCGGGCTGGGGATGAGGCTCAAGTGGTAGCGTGCTCGCCTGGCATGCGTGCGGCCTGGGTTCGATCCTCACCACCACATACAAACAAAGATGTTGTGTCCGCTGAAAACTAAAATAAACTATTTTCCTCAGGTATGGTGGCCAGTGCTTTTAATTCCATCACCTAGAGAAGCTGAGGCAGGAGGATCACAAGTTCCAGGCAAGGCTGGACAACATGGCCAGATCCACTTTGAAAACAAAATTTAAAAGGGCTGGAGATGAAGAGCCTGAGAATAAATCAGACATTTTATCCTATTTGCATATGTGACTACATGACCAGTGTGAATGTACATTAGGTACAACCAGAAAAAGGAGAAGTTACACTCTATTTACGTATAATGTGTCAAAATGCATTTTACTGTCATGTATAAGTAATGGAAACAAAGTAAAATAAATAAATAACTTCTGCCAAAAACAAACAAACAAACAACAAACAAAAAAGGGCTGTGGATGTAAACCAAGATTCAATATCCCTAGTACCAATAACCCACTGCCTTATTTCATTTAAAGTAGCTATGTTATGGGAACACAGCATGTGTCAAGCGACTATTCTTTTCCCTCAAGTATGATACTCAGAAACAGAAAACAAAAGTGTTATTCTTGCCAGGGACAGTGGCACAGGCCTGTAATTCCAGGGACTCAGGAGATTGAGGCAAGAGGATCACAAGTTGGAGGACTGGGCTGGAGATGTGGCTCAAGTGGTAGTGCACTCTCCTGGCATGCGTGGGGCCTGGGTTGGATCCTCAGCACCACATACAAATAAAGATGTGTCTCCCCAAAACTAAAAAAAAAAAAAACATGAATATTAAAATTTCTCTCTCTCTCTCTCCAAAAAAAAAGAAGAAGAAGAAGAAGTTGGAGGGCAGTGTCCCAAGCAACTGGGATACAATCTCATTTTTTCTTTAAATTGGGTGGGGGGGTATGCCTGAGGATTACACTGATAAAGCTTCTGTAGTTTTGAACTTCAATACAAAAACAAAATATTCTTTGCAGTATATCAGTAGAGAAAAAGTGAAAATTAATAGGCTGTGTCCACTTGAAGCACAGGAGGAAGACCAGATATTTATGACGGGAAGTGGAAAAGATGGTGGCATTTTAGAATGCAGCAGGCAACTGCAACTTGAAAGACCTACAGCAGGGCTGGAGATGTGGCTCAGCGGTACCATGCTCCCCTGGCATGAGTGCGGCACGGGTTTGATCCTCAGCACCACATACAAACAAAGATGTTGTGTCCACCGAAAACTAAAAACTAAAATATTTTAAAAAAAATTCTCTCTCTCTTAAAAAAAAAAAAGACCTCCAGCAGCTTTAGGAGTTACTAAACTGGGGGAAGGAAAGTGGATTTGCCATCCTGCTTCCTACACGTTTGGAAGAGTGGGTGCAGGCCACCAGCGGGGAGGGGAGGGGAAGCTGGTAACCTGAGCCGCCCATTCAACAATGGAAGCCAAGGGACAGGGCCCAGGGCCACCTGCCAGCGGGAACTGGGCCTCATGCTCCGCAGCTGACCTCAGGGACAGGATACCCAGCCCAATCCTAGGGCCAGAGAGCAGAAGCCCAGGGCCATCCGCCATGGAGGACTAGGCTGAAACCTCTGCACCAACCTTGGGCACCGAACACCCAGCTCACCCCGGGGGACCAGTGGAAGAGGCTTAGGGTGTGCCACCAGCGAGGTGACTTCAAGATTCTACCATCCAGGGCTGGGGATGTGGCTCAAGCGGTAGCGCACTCGCCTGGCGTGCGTGCGGCCCAGGTTCGATCCTCAGCACCACATACCAACAAAGATGTTGTGTCCGCCGAAAACTAAAAAATAAATATTAAAATTCTCTCTCTCTCTCTCTCTCTCTCTCTCTCTCTCTCTCTCTCTCTCTTTAAAAAAAAAAAAAAAAAAACAAAGATTCTACCATCCAGCCGAACCCCCAGGACCAGGGGACAGAGACCCAGGGCAACCTCCAGAGGTGACTCCGCCAGGCTCTGCAGCTCACTCCTTTGCGGGGCACCAAGGCAGGCGTTGACCATGTCCCTTCAGCCCTCGTCACATACTCACCATTTTTGTCTTTATAGAGGACAAGGTGTTCTCTAGAGGACCTTAAGGCACCAGAGATAGAGGGAGGCACAGGCTGCTCAGAATCACCTAGGCCTTTTGGCAGACCTCGTGGGGCCTGGAAAGGGAGGAGCAGAGTTGGTGAGGAAGAAAAGCCCGCGAGATTTCCAAAGCCGCCCTTCCCCTCTGTTCTGGATCTAATTGGACAGTTCTACCCCAGCATCCCTAATGCGGCGCCTCCAATCAGGCCTCTGCATTGTGATTGACAGCTAAGGTTATCCAATCACTAACCAAAATTGCCTAGAGTGGCAGATCCTTGGCCCCAGCCCTTTTGAGGTGGAGCTTCTTTCCTGGGCTGGGAACTAATCCAGGTGGGAAGCCTTTGCTTGAACTTGGTACAAATGGTAACATCTGGGGTTGAGCTCTGGCTGAGGGAGAGTGCTTTCCCAGCACGGGTGATGCCTTGAGTTTTATCCTCACCACAGAAGCAAACAACAATTTAAAAATATACAAAAATTAGTTACTTAAGGAGTCTAAGGCAGGAGGAGCCCAAGGTCAGGTGAAAATCAACAAATGTTAATGCTGTTTACCATGAGGAGTCCTTGCTTTCCCAAATCCTGCAGAATAACAACAGAGAAGCAGATGGAGAGTGGAAAGTGGAAGGCTTTAATAAGAGAAAGCACAAAAGACTCCCCCAACCGCAGGAAGAAGGGGAACCAAAAGGCAGAATCCCTGGAAGGAGGAGGTATTCTCCCTCATAAACCTAAGGTCTTCTTTTGTCCTCCAACATTTCTGTCCTTTGTTTCCCTTTATTGTGCAGGTGATTGGGCATGAGAGTGGAAAGCCAAAGGGAGGGAATTGGGTGGACTGGTGGGGCAGGGAGGAGAAACCTGGGCAGGAACAGCCTAGGGTGGTTTGATTAGCATCTCCCTGTTTTACTGGGAGCTACTTCATTAACCCTTATTTAGGACTTACCCAAGGCCATGGGGACATGAACACTTCACTTCTCAGGTGTTTTTTTTGGTTTCCCAGGATCAGATCAGATTGCATTTTTTTATTGGGCCTGATATTAGACCCCACTTACCTAGCTACACACACTACAATATTTCAATCTGGCTTCACAAACAGGGAGAGCCTACCTTAAAATAAATTAAAAGGGTTGATGATCTAGCTCAGAGGTCGAGCCCCACAGGGAGTTTTCAACAGAACCTCAAAGAAAAAGATACCTATATACATATATAGTATCAGCTGGTGTGACCTCAGGCAACTTAGCAAGATATAGTCTCAAAATTTTTGAAACAATATTTAAAAATATCATATGTATCATACATATTTGATATGTGAAAATAAATAGAGTTTGACAATTATTTTAGTAATTCTCATCACCTCTGGAATACTTATCTTTTGAGGAATTAGATAGAGCTAAGAAAAACAACAATTGGTGTTGGTGATTTGGCTCAGTGTTCTCTCCCCAGCAGGATGGAGGGGAAGGAGGTGTGGGAGGCAATTCCCTAAGGCTGCAATGCGGGGTTGAAATAAAATGAGCACCTTGTGCTTAATGTCCATGTTCTACATTCCACTATTAGGGAGTTGTTGGAAGCCATCTGACTCTGGTGACCCCACACATCAGGTCATCTCTTTACCCCAAATCCAAACACAAAGGGTTATGATGACAAGCAGAAAAGGAACTTTGATCAGTGAAGCTACACCAGGAAGACAAGGGCACCATGTCCTTCGCCCTCTCTTCAGGGCTGTCTAGGACTCTCGGGTTTTATAAAAAGGGCAGTCAGTCATAGGCATGTGTGTAGAGGGCACACTGTATGTAGGTTTGGTGTCCTCTGTGGCTTCAGGCATCTGTGTGTGTCATAAAATGTCCCTGAACTCATAGTCACCTGACCCCTTGACACACTTCACCCCATTGCACAGGCTGACTGGAATTAACCTCTCAGGAAGGGCCGCCCTCCCTTGTGTTCTCTCCATGTCAGTGGTTCAGAGCCACCAACATTTTCAAGAAAAGCCACCAGCCCACCGGCTACTGCCTGGTAAGCACCATAACCCTAGATGCTGACCCCGGGCTCTCAGCTTCCTGGGTTTCAACTGATAGTAAAACCAGAAAGAAACAATAACCCTGCTCAGCTCTGCCCATAAAGCCTGCATATGAAACCCCACTTGGGCCCCATATGGCCTGTGGCGTTGATACCGCTGGTTAGTGGGGAGAAGTTCTGCTCCGTCACATGTTGAAGTTTGAACATTAGAGAAGCGAGCCCAGACAAGCACACAAAGCAGGGTTTATTTTTAAAGAGGTAACATAGACTTCTCCCCAGGAGAAAGAGGGAGGCCATAGGTGTTATCCTGGTATTCCCAGAAGCAAGGTGTTTAGCCTTTCTATGAGTCCTAGGCTTCCTGTGTTCTCCATGCCTTTCCCCTTATCTTCTCCTTCCTGCCTTGGTGACTGGGCCCAGGAATGCTTGGTGAGATGGTACTGAAAGACCCCAGCCCAGTTACCTAAGGCCAAGATATGAAATCAAGATACCTGGCATGTCATAAACAGGCTCAGGCTCCGGATGTGCTTTCCACATAACCAGTTGAGAAAGGACAGAGCACCCGCATCCTGGGGCATGCATGAATAAACAGGAACAGATAAGCAGGAACAAAAAGAATGGAATGCAGACCTGGGGTTGTTTAGGAACATAAAGTGAAAAACAACCTTACCCCCTAGGTAAACTATATGCTAGATTTAAAGAAACCAATAAGAAACTGGCTACTTCCCGCCTGCGCGAAACCTGCCCTAAACCCTATAAAAATCTCTGTATCCCCAAGCCCGGTGCGCCAGTTCACCAAAGCTCCAGCTGAGGTTCTGCTGTGCACCCGCAGGCGCCTGTGTCTCAATAAATCACCTCTTGCTTTTGCAGCCAGTGTTTCCGGTGATTCTCCTTGGACAGGGAAACAGAGGGTCTTTCAGTACAAAGGTGACAAACAAGGGGGATAAAGAGGGAAGGGCAGGATGCAGCAGCTAAAGACACACTGACACCCTAAAAGCTGCCTGTAGGGAGGGGCAATCCTGGGACAGGCTACCTTAGCAACAGGAAGGAGCTTGGGCAGGTCCTTGATGAGGGTGGAGCAAGGGCTCTGAAGGGATTAACATTTCTATCCCTCAGGGGACAGTCTGCAACTTGCCAGACTCTCTCAAAATTGGCCTCCTTGATCAGACCTGACTCCATTTACCTGTCTGTAGTGACTGCCTGTCTATTTCTGGCTTCAGTATCTGCCCCTTCCCAGAAAGTGAATACAACTTTATTTTTACTCTTCACTTGAATTGGTGAAGTCTTTCACATCTTGTGCACTGGCCCAAATTCAGTCTACCCAGCAACATTCCCAATGACCATGGGGAGGGGGCCTTATATATAAACAGTCATAATCCCTCAAGTGTGGAATAGTAGCCACATACCGGTCTAGGGCTGAGAACTCAACTCTAGGTGCTCTCCCCCCCACCTCTGCTGGGCATTGAATCCATGGCAGGGGTACAGAATCCCTGAGCTCCATCCCCAGCCCTTTTTCTATTGTGGTAAAAAGAAGTGGGTGGGAGCATAAATATAGTGGTTTTGAGAATATAACTCTGAAACCCTGCCTAATTCCTTCTTAAGATTGGGATCCATCGCATCCAAAACACGTGAAAACTAATTTTTGTTTTAGTATAAATTACTGCAATCTTTAACCTTGCTTGGAATGCCTGCCCATGCCTTGAAGTCACCCATACTTGGCCCTCCCTGACCAGATAAGAACCCTCTCTGAAACCTCAGTGGTACCTCATACATTCTAATGTTGGGATCTGAATTTATTCCCTACCTTGAAATGTTAAGCCATGTAGTTCATTAACCTACTACCTGCCTTTGTATTATGCTTATCCAAATCCTGGTGTCTGTAAGTTCTCAAGACACCCCTCTTTGCAAACTTTTGTGTTATGAAAATGTGTTCCGAGGGCTAGGGATGTGGCTCACACAGTAGCTCGCTCGCCTGGCATGCGTGAGGCATGGGTAAGATGCTCAGCACCACATACAAAAAAAAATGTTGTGTCTGCCGAAAATGAAAATTAAATATTAAAAATTCTCTGTCTCTCTCTCCCTCTGTCTAAAAAAAGAGTTGTTGATTTAAAACAAATGTGTTCTGAGACAGCTGGAGTATCTTTAGCCTGGGGTTTGAGGACAGACAGACATGGCCAGCTCATGGGTACATAAATAAAATTTTGATTAAGTTTGATTAAAAATTGGAGTCTGTGTTCTTTTTCTTGTGTTGTGGTTTAACAGTGCCAGTGAAAGGGTAAAGTTTCTAAGCTGCAAAGCCTGAGTTAAAATGTAAAGGACCAGGCATTGTAAACCTGCTTCTAAACTGCAAAGCCTGGGTTAAATTCCTGTAGCTGATAGGACAATATCCGAACTTCCCAGTAAATATTCCTCCTGATCTTCTGGTTGTTTAATAACTTAGGACCCTGAGTAGCCCGGCACATAGGCATTCAAGGCCCAAAACCAATCAGTTTCAATGTGTACCCCGGTTAGGAGTGACCAATCACCCTCGCCCAGCCTGTTCCCTCCAATGAATGTACTAATCAAGTCTAAGAATTATTGTTTGATTTTCCCGCGGGTGTATGGTGATTGGTTAAAGGAGACTATGATGTGTATAAAGTCCCCACCCTCCTCAAAAAGTGTACTTAAGCACTGCTCAACCCTTGCCCTAGGCTCTGGGTCTTTCCCTCTTCCAGAGTGGGCATGAAGCCCCAGCATGCTGAATCAATAAATCCCCTTCTGCCAATAGCATGAGTGGTCTCTTGGTGGTCTCTTTCTCCAAGGCTTTACCGGACCCTTACACCAAGGTCCGGTAAAGCCTTGGAGCTGATGGGATGGAGCAAAGGTGTTGCCACACTGCTTACATTCAGAGGGTTTATTTTTCAATGTGAATGAAATGCCTTTGAAGGCAATAGGGAAAATGGAATGATTTGTGATATTTTTATACATTTAAAGAGTTACTCAGTTGGAAGTGGTGGTGTATGCCTTTAATTCCTGAGACTTGAGAGGCTAATTCTGAAGGATCAGTGTTGGAGGCTAGCCTCAGCACCTTTGGAAGACCCTAAAAATGCAGCAAGTCTCTGTCTCAAAATAAAAAGTAACTGGAATGTAGCTAAGTGGTAGAGCACAACCAGAATAAATGCCCATTCTCTCTCTCTCTGTGTCTCTCTCTCTCTCTTTGTCTCTCTCTCTCTCTCTCTATGTCTCTCGCTCTCACACACACACACACACACACATTTTCAGCAGTGTGAGTACATTCTTGTCTTTGAGAATGACATGAAATATTGATTTACCAGGATTTACATTCAAAGGATTTTTCTCCAGTAACTTCCTACATGTATATGAGTGAAACAGTAATAACAGAAAAGTTTACCAATTGTTCTCATGAATATGATTTCTCTGCAGTATCTGTTCTTTCACGTGTGTGAAGCAGAGAGGATGTGGCAAAAGCTTTTCCACATTGTTGTTATTCATAGCGCTTTTCTCTGGTATGTATTCTTTCATGTTTGTGAAGCGTAGGAGATGCAGCAAAGGCTTTGCCACACTGCTTACATTCATAAGGCTTCTCTCCAGTGTGCATTCTTCCATGAATCTGAAGGTAACTGGATCTAGAAAAGGCTTTGCCACACTGCTTACATTCATAAGGCTTCTGTCCAGTATGAGTTTTTTCATGTGAGTGAAGGTGACTGGATGTAGCAAAGGCTTTGCCACAGTGCTTACATTCATATGGCTTCTCTCCACTGTGCATTCTTCCATGAATCTGAAGGTAACTGGACGTAGCAAAGGCTTTGCCACACTGCTTACAATCATAGGGCTTCGCTCCAGTATGAGTTTTCTCATGTAAGTGAAGGCTAGAGGACTGAGTGAAGGCTTTCCCACACTGCTTACATTCATAGGGCTTCGCTCCAGTATGAGTTCGTTCATGTATCTGAAGGCCAGAGGCAGTAGTGAAGACTTTTCCACATTGTTGACATTCAGAGCATTTCTCTCTAGTATGTCTTCTTCCATGAATTTGAAGGTTACTAGATGTAGAAAAGGCTTTTCCACACTGCTCACATTTATATGGCTTCTCCCCAGTATGAGTTTTTTCATGTGACTGAAGGGAACTGAATGTAGCAAAGGCTTTGCCACACTGCTTACATTCATAGGGCTTTTCTCCAGTATGCATTCTTCCATGAATCTGAAGAGAACTGGATGTAGAAAACGCTTTGCCACACTGCTTACATGCATAGGGCTTCTCTCCAGTATGAGTTTTTTCATGTGTGTGAAGGTTAGTGGACTGAGTGAAGGCTTTGCCACACTGCTTACATGCATAGGGCTTCTCTCCACTGTGCATTCTTCCATGAATCTGAAGGTAACTGGATCTAGAAAAGGCTTTGCCACACTGCTTACATTCATAGGGCTTTTCTCCAGTATGAATTCTTCCATGAATCTGAAGAGAACTGGATGTAGAAAACGCTTTGCCACACTGCTTACATGCATAGGGCTTCTCTCCAGTATGAGTTTTTTCATGTGTGTGAAGGTTAGTGGACTGAGTGAAGGCTTTGCCACACTGCTTACATGCATAGGGCTTCTCTCCACTGTGCATTCTTCCATGAATCTGAAGGTAACTGGATCTAGAAAAGGCTTTGCCACACTGCTTACATTCATAGGACTTTTCTCCAGTATGCATTCTTCCATGAATCTGAAGAGAACTGGATGTAGAAAACGCGTTGCCACACTGCTTACATGCATAGGGCTTCTTTCCAGTATGAGTTTTTTCATGTGTGTTAAGGTTAGTGTACTGAGTGAAGGCTTTGCCACACTGCTTACATGCATAGGGCTTCTCTCCAGTATGTGTTTTTTCATGTGAGTGAAGGTTAGAGGACTGAGTGAAGGCTTTCCCACACTGCTTACATTCATAAGGCTTCTCTCCAGTATGAGTTCGTTCATGTATCTGAAGGCCAGAGGCAATAGCAAAGGCTTTTCCACATTGGTGACATTCATAGAGCTTTTCTCTGGTATGTATTCTTTCATGTATATGAAGCTGATGAGATGTAGCAAAGGCTTTGCCACACTGCTTACATTCATAGGGCTTCTCTCCAATATGAATTTTTTCATGTGAGTGAAGGCCAGAGGACTGAGTGAAGGCTTTGCCACACTGCTTACATTTATAGGGCTTCTCTCCAGTGTGCATTCTCTGATGGATTCTAAGTAAACTGGGGTAAACAAAGTCTTTCCCACATACCTTACATTTGAAACCTTCATTCCCCATGTGTGTGATCCTGTGCCTTTGAAGACTTGTGTATGAAATACAGGTCTGACCACCTCGTTTACATTCATACACTTTCTCTCCAGCATGAGTTCTTTCATGTCTTCTTAATAAAGAGGAGAAACAAAAGGCTTTCCCACATACCTCACATTGAAAACGTTTACGTTCACTGTGTGTTCTCATGTGTCTTGCAACACCCGTGGGAGAAGACGAGGCTTCACTACTTTGTTGATATTCATAGGGTTGCAACCCAGTATGAGTATCTTTATGCCTTTGAATGTCACTGGAATGATGGATGACTTTCCCACGTACTGTACATTTAAAAGGTCCATCTCCAGTTTGTATTAACATTTGTGTGTGAACATTTTTGGGAGAAACCAGAGATGTCTTATATTGTTTAAATTCACATGGCTTCTCTTCACGTTCCTCATGCTTGCAGTATTTGTGTCCAGAGTATGATGTGATCTGCCTATGAAGGAATGAAGGTCATATGAAGTCTTTTGCACACATAATGAAGTCACATGGATTTACTCTATTAAAATTTTTCTTTGTTCAATTAAGAATTGGAATCGATTTGAAGGTTTTCCCACATTATTTTGTGCCTTTGAGTTTACCATATGACTTCTTTAAGGAAGAAGAAGTGACCAGCACATAATCAATGCTTGATTCATTCACAATTTTCTATGTATTGATAGATCTTTACATTACTACCAACATCAGGTAAAGGATAGGTTTTCTGACTTGTTCAACTTGCTTAAAAATAAGGAGATTGAAAGCAAACTATCCTTTTCAACACAGCTTCTCTATGGTTATTATCCAATCACATATGCGATTTCATATACTTTTTGCATGTCAAATACTTTGAAAAGACGGAATATCTGTTACAGCTAAGAATATACTTCAGGTGAAAAGCACTATAAGAATAAATACTTCTCAAATTATGCATACTTCTTTCGTTGGTTTCCTTTAAATATTACATGACAGTTCTCAGACCCCCTCATGGACTCTTCTTGTGAGGACAGTTACCTTACATTGCTCCCAGAGTTTTCAATCTGAACTTCAGTGGTCTTGTCTTCCCACCTGTTTCCTAACATGAGAGAACAGAACAATCTTTATGAATATTTAGGAGCTAACAATGCTTTGCCAAATGATGCATGCTCTTAATGCTGCAATAATTCAAAAACGGATTCCCTTTTCACCTTCTACATAAATGACCAAAATAAACATGAGTTTTCTCTTTGATTAATTTAAAAAAAAACATCATTATTACCTATAGAAGCCAGGTTTCTGAGGACTTCCAGCATCACATCTCTGTAAAGGTTCTTCTGGGAAGGATCCAGCAAAGCCCACTCCTCCTGGGTGAAGTTCACAGCCACATCCTTAAAGGTCACTGAGATCTAAAATATGCCACCAAATGTATAGTGGAGGCCAGGAGAGATTGACACCATGAGAAACCTGTACTCAACATGCATGGTGTTCACATGATTCCAGGAGGAACCCTAAGGTAAAGGATGAACTTTGGCTTATCATAACATGTTGCTTCATCCATTCTCTTCATCAAATGTTCAACACTGGTTTAGTAGCTAACAAACACTCTACACCAATGCAATATTTTCAGAACAGTGGAGACTATCGGCTGGAGAGAAGGGGTATTCCATACTATGAGTAATGACACATTTAATTGTCATCCTGATTGGATTAAAAGATACTGATAATTAATGAGATTTTGTGTGTGTCCATGAGGGTGTGTCTACAAATGATTGGCATGTGGGATAGTGAGCCAAACTGGCAAACCTTTTTAAGGTAGGCAGCACCATCCAATAGGACTGTGTCTTAGGTGGAACAAAAGTTCAAAGAAGAAGGAAGCAGCAGCAGAGCAAGCTCCTTTCTTCTCCAATAGGTTCTTGTTTGCTACTGCAATGGCCTGAGGGTATCAGACACTCCCTTGTTCACTCTCCCAATGTGAACTCTGCCAGTGATTCTCCAGGGAGTTTCCAGAACCTTTGGTCTGGACTAGGGCAGCATCATTTATCCCTCTTGTTCTGACACTTCAGCCTCTTGGACTCTGCAGCAACTACTCCAAAAACTTTCCAGCTGCAGATGGCCACTGTGGACATCCAGCTTTGGGTCAAGTAGGCCAATCTAATAAGTCCGCTTTTATAATCAAACTTCCTCTTGATGCTGTTCCTCTATAGAAAACTGACTAATAAAGTATATAAGCCAAAAATTGCTCTGAAAAACAAAGTCTAACTAATAAAGAGTAAATAAACTACCAAGCCATGAAGTTTTACAAATATATACATAAGAAATAATAGTATATGCTAATGCCATTTTTATAATAATGCAAGAATAAAGGAAAGAGTCATACGTACAAATTTCAAAACTATGAACAAAAGCAGAGAAACTGATTTTCAATATTATTTCCTTCAGGAAATAAATTGGATGATAAATCTTCAAAAGTCATTCCAGGGGCTGGGGATGTGGCTCAGTGGTAGAGCACTCTACTTGCACGTGCAAGACCCTGGGCTCAATCCTCAGCACCACATAAAAATGATTAACTAAAATAAAGGTATTGTGTCCAACTACAAATAATTTTTTTTTTAAAAAAAGACATTCCAACTGCTGGTGTGGTAGTTTGCACCTGTAAGTTCAGCCACTAGGGAGGTTAAGGCAGAGAAATGGTAAGTTGGAGGCCAGTCTCAGCAACTTAGCAAGATACTCAGAAATTTAGTGAGACTGGTCTTCATCAAGAATAAAAAGGAGGGACTGGGACTGTAACTGAGTGGCAGAGCACATGGTAGCATGTGTGAGGCACTGGGTATAATCCTCAGCACCACAGAAAAATAAACAAAATAAAGGTATTCTGTCCATCCATAACTGTACATATATATATATATAAATACATAAGAAGAAGGGCTGAGTACGTGCTCAGTGGTGAATGGGGCTGGGGATGTGGCTCAAGTAGTAGCGCACTCGCCTCGCATGCACAGGGCGCTAGGTTCAAGCCTCAGGACCACATAAAAATAAAATAAAGATGTTATAAAAACCGAAAACTAAAACATCAATTTAAAAAAAAATTACATTGAAGATGGGAGTGATGGTGCACACCTGTATCTAGAGGTTCAGGAGTCTGAGGCACTAGGCGATGCAGCAAGACTCTGTACCAAAACAAAGAATCTAAAAGGGGTTGGTTAAGCACCTCTGGGCTCCATTCCTGATACCAAAAAAAAAACATGAACCTGCCAAGGCCAGACAAGGACAGTGAAAAACTGTCATCCTTTGTCCAATTCATCACCTTGTGAAGCACAGATACTAGTTTTCATGAAACCACATTCATAAACTTATCCACCACTATTTTTGTAGAATTGGACTCAAAATCTGCAGCAATAATGCAAGACAGAGTTTCTCTGTATCTTATGTGGGATTTTGGAATCTAGGACTGCAGTTCAATTTGAAATCACTGAAAAGACAAGATTGAATCTCACAAACATTCTACATAAACTCAGGGGTAGCAAATGGTAAATTAGGTAATTAGGTGTGTTCATTTTTTTTTCTACCCCCCGAAATAAAATCCAGAGACATTTTACTACTGATCCACATCCCCAGTCATTTTTGTATTTTATTTTGAGATGCAGTCTCAGCAGGTTGCAGAAGGCCCAGCTAAGTTGCCAAGGCTGTCCTCAAATTTGCAACACTCCTGTCTCAGTCCCTGGAGCAGGAAGGATCACAGTTGTGCCCCAGTGTACCTGGCTGTAAGCTGGGAATTTTGACAATGAAAATATAACTAGACTTTAAATCCAATTCTTTCTTGCCTCTTAATAATAGTCCACCCCATATGGCTCTGAATAAATAAACCTGGGCCTCAGATAAGTGAGCACATCATTTCAAAGTGATACACAGAAAGCTTTGGTGCTGAGGGAGCACACATGTGTCAGGCTCAAGGGGCAGGGAAGGTCCCTGACACCTGGGACATGCTCCCTCCAGGTCTTGCTCACTGAAAGCCTCCAGGATCACTCTTCAAGAGACCTGGACCATGACTCCAGTCTATGAGGCTTTTCAGGTTTGCACAGCTCTGCACTGGGGTGGGTGGTCCTTATGCTCTGGGAGAGGTTTTGCTCCTTCACACTGTGAGAGACTGAAAAGGCAGGAGTCACTGCGGACCTGGCCCCTCAGCACCAGCATCCACAGGCTGACTGTCTAACTTTCTCCAAAGAATGGGAACATGGCTTGGGGAAAACAAGGTTCCAAGAAGTTAGTGGTCTAGATGAGGCTTGTTCCAGGACATTCCTTAGCCCCAAGACCTCAGCTGATCCCCCAAGAGGCTGTACCTCACAACTTAGGCTGTCCTCTAAGAGGAGCTGACCCAGGGCCTGAAATTCCTTTTACCATGCAGGGCACAGGACAGCTGTGGGCACATGGTGGCAGCCCCAGGAATGGATAGTGGCTGAGAACATAGGACCCTCTGAGGTGTCCAAAGAAAACCTGGCTGAGAAAATCAGATTGTGTCTACACCTTAGGAAGATTAAAAAAAAAAAAAAAACATGAAAAAACAGAATTTAGGCAGGTGTGAACTGAAGTTCTCTATGAACTTGCTCTATATCAAAGAACCTTTAGACCACTGGACTTTGGGGAACTAGACCACCATGAGGTATAAGACAGGGTTCTGCATCATTGGCAACAATTATCTTGGCCTCTCTAAAGCTCTTTCAAAGCCAATTACCTTAATTTCTGTATTAGTCCTAAATTCTCCAAACAAATGAACTTCACAGAATATATTACTAACCTTACCGGACATATAACCACCATCTTCCAAAGCTAACAATGTAATAACAGACCTACAGAAGAAATTTCCCCTTTTTTACTGTAGCCACCCATCTGATGATCCTACCAATGCACTTGGTTAATTTATTCATGCATAACTTCCTTTTCAAATGTTCTTGTCAGGCATGCTCAGTGGGGCGCAACTATAATCCCAGCAGCTTGAGAGACTGGGTCAGGAGGACTGCTAAATTCAAAGCCAGCCTCAGCAACTTAGTGAAGCCCTAAAAAATGTAGTGAGATCATGACTCAAAATAAAATATAAAAAGGGTTGCTGATACGTTTCAGTGATTAAGTTCCTCTGGGTTCAATCCCTGTTATTAGAAAATGTAATTTTCTAATAACAGGGATTGAACCCAGAGGAACTTAATCATGTAATTAAGATGTAATTTCTTCCAGAATGGGACACATACATCAATCAGGATAAGGTGAATCCATGTTCCTGAGAATGGTCATTAATATTTGGGTTAAAATAAACTATTTTCCTCAGGTATGGTGGCCAGTGCCTTTAATTTCAACAGCTTGAGAAGCTGAGACAGGAGGATCAGAAGTTCCAGGCGAGCCTAGACAACATAGCCAGATCTTGTCTGAAAATAAATTTTAAAAGGGCTGGAGATGAATGACAAGAGAATAAATCAGATATTATTATCCTATTTGACTACATGACCCATGCGAATGGACATTAGGTACAACCAGAAAAAGAAGTTACACTCTATTTATGTTTGATGTGTCAAAATGCATTTTACTCTCATGTAGAAGTAATAAAAGTCAAGAAAAAAAAATAACTTCTACCAAAAACAAACAAACAAACATACAAAAAAGAGCTGAGGATATAGCTAAAGTTTCAATATCCCTAGTATGAATAATCCACTGCCTTATTTCATTTAAAGCAGCTATTTTACTAGAACACAAGATGTGTCAAGTTACTATTCTTTCCCCTAAAGGATGATATTCAGAAACAGAACAAAAAAGGTTATGGGCTGGGGATGTGGCTCAAGGGGTAGCATGCTCGCCTGGCATGGGTGTGGCTAGGACTCAATCCACAGCACCACGTACAAACAAAGATGTTGTGTCTGCCAAAAAAATAAATAAATATTAAAATTCTCTCTCTCTCTCTCTCTTTAAAAAAAAAAAAAAAAAAAGCTTATGCTTCCCAAGGATAGTGGCACATGCTTGTAATCCCAGGGACTCAGGAGGCTGAGGCAGGATGATCATAAACTGGAGGACTGTGTCCAAAACAAGTGGTATATGATCGCTTTTAAAAAAGTGTGTGGGGGGGGGGGGCTTCCTGAGGATTTAACTGATAAACCTTCTCTAGTTTTGATCCCCAATATAAAAAGAAAATATTCCTTGCAATACTTAACTAAAGGAAAAGTGAAAATGAATAGACTGTGTTCATTTGAAACACAGGAAGAAAGTATATTTGAGAGTGATGGGAAGTGGAGAGGAAGATGGCATTTTAGAACGCAGCAGGCAACTGCAAATGAAGGACCTACAGCAGCCTTCAGAGACTCTGAACAGGGAAAAGGAAAGTGGATTTGCGATCCTGCTTCCTACACATTTGGAAGAGTAGGGGCGGGCCACCAGCAGGGAGGGGAGGGGAGGGGAAGCCAGGGATCTGAGCAGCCCATTCAACAATGGAAGCCACAGAATGGAGCCCAGGACCACCTTCCAGGGAGAATTGGGCCTCATGCTCTGAGCTGACTTCAGAGACCAGCCCACCCCTCAGGCCCAGAGGGCTGAAGCCCAGAGACGAATACCATGGAGGACTAGGCCGCACCCTCTGCACCAATTTCAGGCACCCAACACCCAGGTAACCCGGCAGGACCAGGGGATAGAGGCTTAGGATCAGTCGCCAGGGAGGTGACTTCAAGTTTCTACCATCCAGCCCCACCCCCAGGACCAGGGTAGAGACCCAGGGCAACCTCCAGAGGGGACTCCGCCAGGCTCTGCAGCTCACTGGTTTGCGGGGCCCCAAGGATGGTGCTGACCATGTACCTTCAGCCCTCCTCACATACTCACCATTTTTATCTTCCTTGGGGACCGGTGTTCTCTTGAGGAACCCCTGAGCACCAGAGATCTCCGGGACACGGATGCTCAGAATCACCTAGGCCTTTAGGGCAGAGCACATGGGGCCAGGAAGGAAGAGCGGAGTTGGTGAGGAAGAAAAGCCCGCGAGATTTCCAAAGCCCGCCCTTCCCCTCTGTTCATGAATCTGATTGGACAGTTCCACCCCAGAAACACTAATGGGCCTCCTCCAGGAACACCTCTGCCTTATAACTGACAGCTAATGTTATCCAATCACTTCCCAAGATTCCCTAGAGTGACAGATCCTTGGTCCCAGTCCTTTTGAGGTGGAGTGTCTTTGCTGGGTTGGAAAAATATGCCAAGTTAGAAGCCTTTGCTTGGAACTTGGTAAGGATGGGATTGAGCTATGGCTCTGGGAGACTGCTTTCCCAGCATGGGTGATGCCCTGGGTGTTACCCTCACCACAGAAACAAACAACAATTTAAAAAAATTACTTGGGGAGTCTGAGGCAGGAGGAGCCCAAGGTTCAGGTCAGGATCTACACTGTTACCCGTGTTTACTGTGACGGGTCCTTGCTTCCCCAAATGCTGAAGTATAACACAGAGAAGCACGTGGAGAGTGGAAAGTGGAAGGCTCAATTAAGGGAGAGCAGAGAAGATTCACCCCCACCCCCCAGGAAGAAGGGGACTCCAAAGGAGAAATCCTTGGAAAACAGAAGTCTTCTCCCTTTTACATCTAAGGTCGTCTTTTGTCCTCCCACATTCCTGTCCTTTATTTCTCTGTATTGTGCATGTGATGGGGGCTGCAGGTGGAAGGACCAAGGGTGGGGAACTGGTGGACTGGTGGGGCAGAGAGCATAAACCTGGGCAGAACAGCCTAGGGGGGTTTGATTAGCATCTCCCTGTTTTACTGGGAGCTACTTCATTCACCCTTATTTAGCACCTGCCCAGGGTCATGGTGAAGTGGCACCCCCTTTCTCCACAGAAAAGCCCTCTTCCCCATGGCTGATTTTAGGACTGTCACCAAAAGAGTCCATTGTAGATGAACTTCCTATTTTCATGTCACCCTGTTTACTTGGCCACTGACCGAGAAGATACCAGCACTCCAGGTGCTGGACACCCCCTTACTAGTCATCACAAAGCCATCCAGTACAGTACTTTGAAGAAATGTGCAAAGGAGGTCTCTGGCCTTGAGCTGGGCTTCACAGAGATGTCTACCTTTTTAAGATAAGTTACAATTGGGCTCCATGGTAACAGCTGGCAGGGGGAGGAAAGAAAGGGGAGAAGAAGCTCTCCCCTTCTCAGGTGTTGTCCTTGAAGAGTTAACTTGCCCAGAACAGTGAAAGAAAAAGCTGCTTTTATGTGAACTTCTGAGCCCCTCCCCTTACATGCTGGGTATAAAACTCTGAAACTCCCTGAACTTGGGGTTCAGGGGATTGATTGATTACAGCAAAGGCTGCACCCTCTGAACCTGGCTGCAGGCAAGTAAAAGTGTTTCCTGCTATGTTTGGTGCCTTGCCTCATTTGTCCCTACAACAATGGGACATTAATATTTCAATTTCTCAGGTGTTGTTCTGGTTTTCCCAGGCTCAGATTAGACTCCATTTTCTTTATGGTTCCTATTGGGCCACATTAACCTAGCTACATAGACTCTTCTTTTAAACCTGGCTTCACAAACAGGGAAATCCTATCTGAAAATAAAATAAAAGGGTTGGAGTTCAAGCTCAGAGGTCGAGTCCCACAGGGAATATACCACAGAACCTCAAAGAAAAAGACACCTATATACATATATAGAATCACTTGGTGTGACTTCAGAAAATTAGCAAGACAGTCACAAAATTTTTGAAACAATATTTAAAGATGTCACATATATCACACTTGAGTGATATCTAAAAATAAAAAAAGTTTGACAATTATTTCTGTAATTCTCCTCACCTTCTGCCCCCTGATCATTTGAGGAGATAGCCTGAGCTAAGAAAGTAAGCAACTGGTGTTGGTGATTTGGCCCAGTGTTCTGTGCCCAGCAGAACAGGGGAAAATAAGGAAGTGGAGTCAATCTTCTAAGGCACCAATGTACACTGGAAATAAAATGGCTGCTTTGTGCTTAATGTCCAAGTTCTACAATCTACATTATACAAAGTGACCTGACTCTGGTGATTCCACACATCAGGTCATCTGTTTACCCCAAAACCAAACAGAAAATGTCATAATAAATAGCAGGAAAGGAACTTTGATCAGTGGAGCTACACCAGGAAGACCAGGGCACCATGTCCTTAGCCCTCTCTTCAGGGGCTGTCTAGGACTCTCAGGTTTTATAGAAAGGGTAATCAGTCATAGGCATGTGTGGGTCTCATAAAATGTCTGTGACCTCATGGTCACGTGCCCCCTTGACACACTTCACCCCATTGCATGTTATGCTCAAATTCAGGACCCCCAAAAGACCAGAAGAGGACAAGATCCGTGTAAGCAGCAAAGAGGTATTTATTGCGAGCTAGCTCAGTCCTCCTTTTGCACACAGCAACTGTTGAAGCTGAGAGGCCCCAAACCCAGGGTTTGCAGCAGTTTTATGCACTCTTTGGGAAGGCAGGGCCTTCACATGCATCATAGCATCTCTTAGCAAATCATCACACACCGCAGGGAAATTATAAAACAACTGGAAAACATGATTAGCACATTCACTGGTGGGAACAATTGGGTAGGGGTGATTGGCTGGAACAAGAGGGGGATTCCTTTGAACCGATTGGTTTAAGCCAAGAAGGGTGTTCCTGCTGAGCTCTGGGATTTCCCAACATGTTATCAACCTCCATATACTACTGGGAGGGTCATCTGGCATCCCAGGTATTTTCCCTGCCTCATGCTAATAGGTGGCTGCTAGGAGATTGCTATGGGTCCCCACCTAGCCTGACTAAGTAAGGGACACCTAGCACAGCAGATCTCTCCTGTTATTTTCAGATAAACAACTCAGCATGGTGGGAGGGTCAGTATATGCCTAGGAGTGCTCTGTGGGTCTTTGTAAGGACAAGGGTCACACCACCCCCCTCCTTGGACAGACTTTTCTCTGAGGTAGAGGCTGGTTTTTCATGCACAGGCTGACCTGAATTGACCTCTCAGGTAGGATCCCCTCCCTTGTGTTCTTTCCTTATCAGTGGTTCAGAGGCACCAACATTTTCAAGAAAAGCCACAAGCCCACCTCCGGCCTGGTAAGCACCAAATCCCTAGATGCTGACCGAGGGCTCTCAGCCTCCTGGGTTTCAACTGATAGTTAAACCAGAAAGACACAATAACCCTGCTCAGCTCCGCCCATAAAGCCTGCACATGAAACCCCACTTGGGGCCCATATGGCCTGTGGCGTTGACACTGCTGGTTACTCGGGAGGAGTTCTGCTTCCTCAAATGTTGAAGTTTGAACATTAGAGAAGCAAGCCCAGGCAAGCACACAAAGCAGGATTTACTTAAAAATTAGTAACATGGACTTCTCCCCAACTGCTGGTGTGGTGGTGTGCACCTGTAACTTCAGCCAATAGGCAGGTCAAGGCAGGGAAATGGCAAGTTGGAGGCCAGTCTCAACAATTTAGCAAGACACTCAGAAATTTAGTGAGACTAGTCTTCATCAAGAATAAAAAGGGGGGATTGGGACTGTAACTGAGTGGCAGAGCACGTGGTAGCATGTGAGAGGCACTGGGTATAATCCTCAGCACCACAGAAAAATAAACAAAATAAAGGTATTCTGTCCATCCATAACTATACATATATATATATAAATACATGAGAAGAAGGGCTGAGTACGTGCTCAGTGGTGAATGGGGCTGGGGATGTGGCTCAAGTAGTAGCGCACTTGTCTCTCATGCACAGGGCGCTAGGTTCGAGCCTCAGAACCACATAAAAATAAAATAAAGATGTTATATAAACCGAAAACTAAAAAATAAATTTAAAAAAATTACATTGAAGATGGGAGTGATGGTGCACACCTGTATCTCAGAGGTTCAGGAGTCTGAGGCACTAGGCGATGCAGCAAGACTCTGTACCAAAACAAAGAATCTAAAAGGGGTTGGTTAAGCACCTCTGGGCTCCATTCCTGATACCAAAAAAACCATGAGCCTGCCAAGGCCAGACAAGGACAGTGAAAAACTGTCATCTTTTGTCCAATTCATCACCTTGTGAAGCACAGATACTAGTTTTCATGAAACCACATTCATAAATTTATCCACCACTATTTTTGTAGAATTGGACTCAAAATCTGCAGCAATAATGCAAGACAGAGTTTCTCTGTATCTTATGTGGGATTTTGGAATCTAGGACTGCATTTCAATTTGAAATCACTGAAAAGACAAGATTGAATCTTACAAACATTCTATATAAACTCAGGGGTAGCAAATGGTAAATTAGATAATAAGGTGTGTTCTTTTTTTTTTGTACCCCCGAAATAAAACCCAGAGACATTTTACTACAGATCCACATCCCCAGTCATTTTTATATTTTATTTTAAGATGCAGTCTCACCAGGTTGCAGAAGGCCCAGCTAAGTTGCTAAGGCTGTCCTCAAATTCGCAACACTCCTGTCTCAGTCCCTGGAGCAGGAAGGATCACAGTTGTGCCCCAGTGTACCTGGCTGTAAGTTGGGCATTTTGACAATGAAAATATAACTAGACTTTAAAATCCAATTCTTTCTTTTTTTTTTTTTTTGAGAGGAGAGAGAGAGAGAGAGAGAGAGAGAGAGAGAGAGAGAGAGAGAGAGAGAGAATTTTTAATATTTATTTTTTAGTACTCGGTGGACACAACATCTTTGTTGGTATGTGGTGCTGAGGATCGAACCCGGGCCGCACGCATGCCATGCGAGCTCACTACCGCTTGAGCCACATCCCCAGCCCCTCCAATTCTTTCTTGCCTCTTAATAATAGTCCACCCCATATGGCTCTGAATAAATAAACCTGGGCCTCAGATAAGTGAGCACATCATTTCAAAGTGATACACAGAAAGCTTTGGTGCTGAGGGAGCACACATGTGTCAGGATCAAGGGGCAGGGAAGGTCCCTGACAGCTGGGACATGCCCCCTCCTGGTCTTGCTCACTGAAAGCCTCCAGGATCACCCTCCCATGAACCTGGACCATGACTCCACTCTAAGAGGCTTTTCAGGTTTGCACAGCTCTGCACTGGGGTGGGTGGTCCTTATGCTCTGGGAGAGGTTTTGCTCTTTCACACTGTGAGAGACTGAAAGGGCAGGAGTCACTGCTGACCTGGCCCCTCAGCACCAGCATCCAAAGGCTGACTGGCCACCTGTCTCCAAGGAATGGGAGGGAACAGGGCTTGGGGAAAACAAGTCCCCAAGAAGTTAGTTGTCTAGATGAGGCTTATTCCAGGACATTCCTTGGCCCCAAGACCTCAGCTGAGCCCCCAAGAGGCTGTACCTCACAACTTAGGCTCTCCTCTAAGAGGAGCTGACCTTGGGCCTGAAATTCCTTTTACCATGCAGCGCACAGGACAGCTGTGGGCACATGGTGGCAGCCCCAGGAATGGACAGTGGCTGAGAACATAACACTCTCTGAGGTGTCCAAAGAAAACCTGGCTGAGAAAATCAGATTTGGTGTCTAGCCTTTAGAAAAAAAAAAAAAAAAACAGAATTTAGGCAGGTGTGAACTGAATTTCTCCATGAACTTCCTCTATATCAGTGAACCTTCAGACCACCTGACTTTGGGGAACTAGACCACCATGAGGTATGAGACAGGGTTCTGTATGGTTGGCAACAATTATCTTGGCCTCTCTAAAGCTCTTTTAAAGCCAATTACCTTAATTTCTGTATTAGTCCAAAATTCTCCAAACAAATGAAATTCTCAGAATATATTACCAACCTTACCTGACATATAACTACCATCTTCCAAAGCTAACAATGTAATAATGGACCTATAAAAGAAATTTCCCCTTTCTACTGTAGCCACCCATCTGATGATCCTACCAATGCCCTTGGTTAATGTATTCATGCATAACTTTCTTTTCAAATGTTCTTGTCAGGCATGCACAGTGGGGCACAACTATAATCCCGCAGCTTGAGAGATTGGGTCAGGAGGACTGCTAAATTCAAAGCCAGCCTCAGCAACTTAGTGAAGCCCTAAGGAATATAGTGAGATTGTAAGGGTCTGGCGAAGCATCAGAGGAAGAGACCACCAAAAAACCACTCATGCAATTGGCAGAAGGGGATTTATTGAACCAGCATGCTGGGGCTCCTTGCCCACTCAAGAAAGGAGAGCAGCCCAGAGCCCAGAGCAGGGGTTGAACAATGCTTAAGTACACTTTTTGGGGATGGCGGGGGGCTTTGCATACATCAGAACAAATCATCATGAGGCGCAGGAAAATTGAACAACAACTCTCAGACATGACTAGTACATTTATTGGCGGGAACAGGCTGGGCAGGGTGATTGGTCACTTCTAAGCGGGGTACACCTTTAAACTGATTGGTTTTGGGTCCTGGAAACCTACCTACCGGGCTACTCAGAGCCCTTAGTTATTAAACAGCCAGAGGATCAGGAGAAACATTTACTGGGAGTTCGGGTATTGTCCTAACAGAGGAATTTAACAATACCTGGTCCTTCACTTTTTAACTCAGGTCTTGCAGCTTGGAAACTTTACAATGCCCTGTCGTTTACACTTTAACTTCAATTTCTTTTACTCTTACAAGATCATGTCTCAAAATAAAATATAAAAAGGGTTGCTGATACGGTTCAGTGATTAAGTTTCTCTGGGTTCAATCCCTGTTATTAGAAAAGATGTAATTTCTTCCAGAATGGGACACACACATCAATCGGGATAAGTTGAATCCATGTTCCTAAGGATGATCATTAATATTTGGGTCAAAATAAACTATTTTCCTCAGGTATGGTGGCCAGTGCCTTTAATTCCAACAGCTTGAGAAGCTGAGACAGGAGGATCAGAAGTTCCAGGTGAGGCTAGACAACATAGCCAGATCCTGTCTGAAAATAAATTTTAAAAGGGCTGGAGTTGAACGACAAGAGAATAAATCAGACATTATTATCCTATTTGACTACATGACCCATGTGAATGGACATTAGGTACAACCAGAAAAAGGAGAAGTTACACTCTATTTACATATGATGTGTCAAAATGCATTTTACTGTCATGTATAAGTAATAAAAGTCAATAAAAAAATAACTTCTGCCAAAAACAAACAAACAAACACAAAAAAGAGCTGAGGATGTAGCTAAAGATTCAATATCCCTAGTATGAATAATCCACTGCCTTATTTCATTTAAAGCAGCTATTTTACTAGAACACAAGATGTGTCAAGTTACCCTTCTTTCCCCTAAAGGATGATATTCAGAAAAAGCAAAAAAGGTTATGGGCAGGATGTAGCAGCCAAGGACACATTAACAACCTAATAGCTCTCTATAAGGAGGGGCAATTCTTGGGAGAGGCTACCTTAGCAACAGGAAGGAGCCAGGACAGTTCTTGATTAGGGTGGAGTGAGGGCTCTGAAGGAATTAACATTTCTATCAGTCAGAGGACAGTCTCCAACTTGCCAGACTCACTCAAAATTGGCCTCCTTGATCAGACCTGACTCCATTTACCTGTCTGTACTGACTGCCTGTCTATTTCTGGCTTCAGTATCTACCCCTTCCCAGAAAGTAAATACAATTGTATTTTTACTGTTAACTTGAATTGGTGAAGTCTTTCACATCTTGCACACTGGCCCAAATACAGTCTCCTACCAATATTACCAATGACAACGGGGAGGCGGGCTTACATATAAACAGTCATATTCCCCCAAGTGTGGAATAGTGGCCACATACCCCTCTAGAACTGAGAACTCAACTCTAGGTGCTCCTCCACTCCTTTACTGGGCATTGAATCCATGACAGAGGTATAGAACCCCTGAGCTCCATCCACAGCACTTTTGCTATTGTGGTACAAAGAAAGTGGGTGGAAGCATAAATGTAATGGTTTTGAGAATATAACTCTGAAACCCAGCCTAATTCCTTCTTAAGATTGGGAGCCATTTTGTCCAAAACTCATGAAAACTAATTTTTGTTTTACTATAAATTACTGCAATTTCTAAACTTGCTTGGAATGCTTTCCCATGCCTTGAAGTCACCCATACTTGGCTCCCAGTGACCAGATATCTACCTCTCTGAAACCTCAGTGGTACCTCATACATTCTAAAGTTGGGATCTGAATTTATTCCCTACCTTGAAATGTTAAGCCATGTAGTTCATTAACCTACTACCAGCCTTTGTATTATGCTTGTCCAAATCCTGGTATCTGTAAGTTCTCAAGACACCCATCTTTGCAAACATTTGTACTGTAAAAATTTGTTCCTAGAGAGCTGGGGTATCTCTAGCCCAGGGTATAGGGAGAGACAGACATGGCCAGCTCTTGGATATGTAAATGTGACTTTGATTTAGTTTGATTCAAAATTGGAGTCTGTGTTCTTTTTCTTGTGTTGTGGTTTAAGAGTGCCAGGTCTCTAACAAGGCCATCTGTAGGTTTGGCCAAGTGAGCACATTTTTCACACATGGTGACACATAACTAGGCCAATACATTTAAAAAATGAAATACTTGGGAATCAACCTAACAAAAGAGGTGAAAGATTTATACAATAAAAACTACAGAACCCTAAAGAGAGAGATAGAAGAAGATCTTAGAAGATGGAAAATGTACCCTGTTCATGGAGAGGCAGAACTAACATCATCAAAATAGCGATATTACCCAAAGTTCTCTACAGGTTTAATGAGATGCCAATCAAAATTCCAACAGCATTTCTTGTAGAAATTGATAAAGCAATCATGAAATTCATATGGAAAAACAAAAGACCCAGAATAGCAAAAGCAATTCTAAGCAGGAAGTGTGAATCTGGAGGAATAGGGATACCAGATTTCAAACTGTACTACAGAGCAATAGTAACAAAAACAGCATGGTACTGGTACCAAAACAGGCAGGTGGACCAATGGTATAGAATAGAGGACACAGAGACCAATCCACAAAATTACAACTACCTTATATTTGATAAAGGGGCTAAAAGCATGCAATGGAGGAAGGATAGCATCTTCAACAAATGGTGCTGGGAAAACTGGAAATCCATATGCAACAAAATGAAGCTGAAACCCTTTCTCTCGCCATGCACAAAAGTTAACTCAAAATGGATCAAAGAGCTTGATATCAAATCAGAGACTTTGTGCCTGATAGAAGAAAAATTTGGCTCCGAACTACATATTGTGGGGTCAGGCTCCAAATTCCTTAATAGGACGCCCATAGCCCAAGAGTTAATAACAAGAATAAACAAATGGGACTTACTTAAACTAAAAAGTTTTTTCTCAGCAAGAGAAACAATAAGAGAAGTAAATAGGGAGCCAACATTCTGGGAACAAACCTTTACTCCTCACACATCAGATAGAGCCCTAATTTCCAGAATATACAAAGAACTCAAAAAATTAAACAATAAGATAACAAATAACCCAATCAACAAATGGGCCAAGGACCTGAACAGACACTTCTCAGAGGAGGACATACAATCAATCAATAAGTACATGAAAAAATGCTCACCATCTCTAGCATTCAGAGAAATGCAAATCAAAGTCACCCTAAGATACCATCTCACTCCAGTAAGATTGGCAGACATTGTGAAGTCAAACAACAATAAGTGCTGGCGAGGATGTGGGGAAAAGGGTGCACTTGTACATTGCTGGTGGGACTGCAAATTGGTGCGGCCAATATGGAAAGCAGTATGGAGATTCCTGGGAAAGCTGGGAATGGAACCACCATTTGACCCAGCTATCGCCCTTCTCGGACTATTCCCGGAGGACCTTAAAAGAGCGTACTATAGGGATACTACCACATCAATGATCATAGCAGCACAATTCACAATAGCTAGACTGTGGAACCAACCTAGATGCCTTTCAATAGATGAATGGATAAAAAAGAATGTGGGATTTATACACAATGGAGTATTATGCAGCACTAAAAAATGACAAAATCATGGAATTTGCAGGGAAATGGATGGCATTAGAGCAGAGTATGCTAAGTGAAGCTAGCCAATCCTTAAAAAATAAATGCCAAATATCTTCTTTGATTTAAGGAGAGCAACTAAGAACTGACCAGGGAGGAAGAGCATGAGGAAAAGATTAACATTAAACAGAGGCGAGTGGTGGGAGGGAAAGGGAGAGAGAAGGGAAATTGCATGGAAACGGAAGGAAACCCTCAACGTTATACGAAATCACATATAAGAGGTTGTGAGGGGAAAGGGGGGAAAAACAAGGGAGAGAACTGAACAACAACAGATTAGGTAGAGAGGGAAGATGGGAGGGGAGAAGACGGGAGATAGTAGGGGATAGGAAAGGCAGCAGAATACAACAGTCACTAATATGGCATTATGTAAAAATGTGAATGTGTAACTGATGTGATTCTGCAATTTGTATTTGGGGTAAAAATGGGAGTTCAATTTCCCTTTTCTCTCCCTTTCCCTCCCACCTCATGTCTCTGTTTAATGTTAATCTTTTCTTCCTGCTCTTCCTCCCTGCTCTGTTCTTAGTTGCTCTCATTATATCAAAGAAGACATTTGGTATTTGTTTTTTAGGGATTGGCTAGCTTCATGGAAATGGAGGGAGACCCTCATTGTTATACAAAATTACATATAAGAGGTTGTGAGGGGAATGGGATAACAAACATGGAGGGAAATGAATTACAGTAGATGGGGTAGAGAGAGAAGATGCCAGGGGAGGGGAGGGGGATAGTAGAGGATAGGAAAGGTAGCAGAATACAACAGTCACTAATATGGCAGTATGTAAAAATGTGGATGTGTAATCAAGGTGATTCTGCAATCTGTATTTGGGGAAAAAATGGGAGTTCATAACCCACTTGATTCTAATGTATGAAATATGATATGCCAAGAGCTTTGTAATGTTGTGAACAACCAATAAAAAAATGGGAGTTCATAACTCACTTGAATAAAATGTATGAAAGATGATACATCATGAGCTTTGAAATGTTTTGAACAACCAATAAAAAAATTAAAAAAATAAAAATGAAAAAAAATCATTGAATAAATCATTTATTAGAAAACAACAACAAAAATAGAACCGTACCCTGGGATGGTGGTGAAAATCATGCCAGGAGGGTCAAAAATTCGAGGCCAGCCTCTGCAACTTACCTTCACCCTCTCTCAAAATACAATTTAAAAAGGGGCAGGGAATGTAGTTCAGTGTCACAGTACCCCTAAGCTCAATGACCAGTTTAAAAAAACAACACCTTGAAGAAGAATAGAGGGGGGAAAGACATAAGAAAATAGAAGAGTGTAAAAGGGCAGACATAAATGGAACTACATCAACAGTGACATTATATGGCAATTAACTGAACAATCCTATCCTAAGGTAGAGATCAGCAGACAGAATGAAAACAAGGTCCAATTCCGTGCTATGTGCAGGGGTCACTGCTGGGACACAAATGTATAAAAGAGTTTGAAAATAAGAGAATGTGAGTCCTACACTATGAAAACAATTCTACTATACTACCTCCCCAACAACAGGCAAAATATTTTAAAACCAAAATTTATTGAAAGATAGCAGCCACGAGACATATACACATGAGCTTAAGGTGTTCCTGAAGTCTCCATCCTCTTTCCCAATGCCAATCCAATAATGAGGACAAGCAGTGAGATTACAAGAAAAAAAAAGTTGTTTGCTAGCAAAGGAGCATCAAAATAACTACTGTCCCAGAGGCTGGGATTCTGCCAATCGGAAAAAAGTGTAGGCTTTTCTTTTTGGAGGGACCCAGAGGTGCCAGGAATGAACTCAGGGGCATTAATCTGTGAGCCACATCCCCAGCCTCATTTATATTTTATTTAGGGCCTGGGTCTCACTGAGTTGCTTAGCACCTAGCCTTTGCTGAGGCTGCCTGTGCACTCTTGATCCTCCTTCCTCAGCCTCCCTAGTGGCTGGGATTAAGGCATCACCACCACACCTGGCGCAAAGCAAAACATTTCATTAACGAAATGGTATGCCCTGAGTTTGATGTCAAATAGAGTTAAGAATTTGGTTCTGTGTTTGTTTGGGTTTGCTATTGCAGAAACCCAAAACACACTCCAGGACACACAAAGGCCTGTAGAGTCCACATAATGTTAGATGATCCGCCCTCGTGGCCTCCCCGGGATATGAAAGCAACATGTTCCTCCTTTCACGTTCTTACCAATATGAACCATTCAGGGTCAGCTGAAAATGCAAGCTGACTTTGGCACCTGAAAGAGGACCTCATGTCTAACAGAAGAGTCGGGTGTCACAAGGACAAGGAGTGGGGAAGCAATGACAGAATGACCCACGTGCCACATCTTCCTCCCATGTGAAGGTTGAGATCTGGAGGGCGCTCCTGCCAAGAGAAAAGTGACACTCAGGTCTTGGGCTGGGGATCAGGGACCAGGCCACCTGGGTTGCCGATATGATCTGGGACCCATTTGTCAACCCTCTGCAACACCCATTTCCATGACAGTGACCCTCTGCAACACCCATTTCAATGACAGTGACAATCCCAGGCCTGCCTAAGTCCCTCATCCCCATATTTCATCAGGCCATGTGGCCCAGAACAAGAAATATAGTGAGAATTAGACCCAACTCTGCCCCAGTTCTTCTTCCTGGCTGTTTGGGTGCATACAGCCTTGGGCTCTGGCCTGTTCAAACAATCGAGTAGGAAGGTGAGACCCAGATGGGTGTCAGGGAGTCCTGCTGGATGACCAGCTTTCCCATGTCAGGAGAGCCACAAAGGGCTTGGGGTTGAGGTGGGGCTGTCCTCTGGCAGCAAGGGCAGCACAACAGCCTAGACACGGGAATTTCCTTGGAGGGGGATTTGGAGTGGGAAGAGAGGATTGAGACTCTGCTGCCCACCCCAGTGCCAGCCCATCCATACTAGATGCCTGGCCAGAAAAGCACCCCGACGAATCCTCTCAGCCCCATTTTTCTAGTTTTAAAGTGAAAGGTAGAGGGACTGAGTGCAGGAGGATTGCCTTGATCTGGAGGAAGCTCAGACGACACATGGGCTTAAGAAGTCAGACAGCTGGACAGGGATCCTGGCTCCATCCCTGGTCCCTGTGATGGGTGTGTCTCAAGAGGCTTGGTGTCCTTCTGTGTGAAGGGGGGTCAGAGAATGAGGTGATGCTGTGCTGCTCTGGCTGAAGAGACCAGAATTGTGCTAATGACCATGCTCTGCTCAAGGTTGTCTCCTACCTTGGGCTTGGTCAGAGAGACTTGGATGGCTTCAGTCTCAGGCCTCCTGGTTTCCTAAAGCTAAATGATTGTGGCCTCTTCTACTTGTTGGCAGGTGATGCTTGAGGCCCTTTTCCACAAGACAGAGTCATGTGGTCACTGTTGAATGATGACAACTGGAGCACAATGAGTTGTGGGGGTGAGAAGACCGGCCCACGGTTCTGAGGATGGCCTTGTGAACTCCCAACCTCACTCACAGTCTCCTGGACTGCAGGTCAAATCCCTGTCAGTGGAAGCTCCTCACACAAGGTCAGGTTCACCCTCTTCCTCAGCAGCAGGTGAAGCTGGGGCTTAAGGAGCTCCAATGAGTCCTTCCAGCTCTGATGAGATGGGAAAACTAATATCCTCTTCCTGGGATCCCAGGAAGGTTATGAAAAGAGCACATGTCCCCATTCCTCATCCCTGACAGCCCTTTTCCAGATCCTCTCATTCTCATGAGCCAGGGAAACCTTTAATTTTCATAACTAGTTGATGCTGTAGTTGGACATGATACTAAAATGTGTCCTCTAGAGCTCTGGAGTTGTTCTGTAACCTCACTTGCAGTGGAAGCAGAAATGAGAGTCAGGCTCCATCATTCCTCCTGCATTAAGAAATCCTGTGGGGCTGGGGATATGGCTCAGGCTGTAGCGCGCTCGCCTGGCATGCGTGCGGCCCGGGTTCAATCCTCAGCACCACATACAAACAAAGATGTTGTGTCAGCTGAAAAATAAATATTGAAATTCTCTCCTCTCCTCTCTCTCTAAAAAGAAAGAAAGAAAGAAAGAAATCCTGCAAGAGGAGTGTGGGAAGGGCACCCCCTGCCAGGCTCCTGCGGGATCACACAGCTGCCCTGCTCTCAGCATTCATGTTATCCTTGGACTGTGTCACTTGAGCAGGGAGTAGAGAAGGGACCTCAGATTCCTCAGGCTTCAGAGGTGCTGGGTGTTTGCACAGAGCATGTGGATAACTTCGGGAAAACAGGGGAGATAAAATAACACAGCCGGACTCAGTGAGACCCATTCGGTGGGAGGCCAAACTAGCATGTGACTGTCTCCCTTTCTGATTGGTGTGGCATCATCAGTATTCACTCTGTCATCTGGTTGCCTAAGTAACCTAGATGATAGCCCCAATCTTTGGGGTCCTGTGACTGTGTCCTCTTGCATAGGCGAGCCTTCCTACATCCCTGTGGGTCCAGCTATGCTCACCTGTCCCTTTGTGATATGACTTTTGTGTGCCCCTTCTCTTGCTCTGCCCTTGGGTGTGGCCTTCCTAGATGTCAGTCAACCTGCAAAAATTAACAATCAGCATTTTTAAAACCATTCTTAGGAAACACCATAAAGAGTAGCAGAAATATCTGAGGGATTCACAATTCGGAATTCAATTTGAATTTGTCAATCATTTTATTACAGATACACTAGAGTTTCTTTTATACTCTGGATACTAGGAAATAATTAAATATGTAATGTGAAATGTTTTCTCCTGCTCAGCAACTTGCTGTTGTTTTTTTATTAATATTTTCACATGTATAATCTTTTTGACAGCCACAACAATGTTTATACCAGATCAATAAACTAGACTATGGACCAACCTAGGGGTCCCTCCAAAGATGAATGGATAAAGAAAATGTGGTATATATAATTAATGGAATATCAGTCAGGTTGAAAGTAGACTAAAATTATGGCATTTGCTAGTAAACGGTTGGAGTTGGAGAATATCATGGTAAGTGAAATAAGACAATCCCACAAAAAAGAGGAATGTTTTCTCTAATATGCAGATGCTAATTCAGGAGTGATGGGGCACTAGGGCAGAATAGCTTTACCTTAGATGAGGTTGAGGGAAGTGATGGGAGGAAGGGGACACGGATAAGGGGACAGAAAAGATAGTAGTAGAATGAAACAGACATCATTATTGTATTATATATTTGATTATGTGACCAATATGATTCTGCAACATGTACACGCAGAATAAAGAGAAACGATATCCCATCCATGTATGATATATCAAACTTCATATATGTGCTCTAATGTCATGTACAACTAATTAAACAAATAAAAAATTATAATTTTTTTCACAAAAAGTTGTATGTATAATTATAATAACTATAATTATGTATTAATTATATTTTGATATACACATACATTTTGGGATGGTTAAATATAGAAACTGTTCTCATGCTCTTTTAAAAATAGGAGGAGATATTCTTTATGTCAAATTTCCTGTTCTTACTGGTGAGGTGGTACATGCCCATAATTTCAGTGGCTCAGGAGGCTGGACCAGGAAGACTGTGAGTTCAAAGCCAGTCTCTGCAAGTTAGCGAGGCCCTGAGCAACACCATGAGACCCTGTCTCTGAATAAAATATAAAGAATAGTGGGAGATATGGATTAGTGCTTTAATGTCCATGGGTTTAATCTTCATTAAGAAAGAGAGAAGAAAGAAAGAAAGAAAGAAAGAAAGAAAGAAAGAAAGAAAGAAAGAAGTATTCATAATTTGTTTTCTTTATTTGGTTTAATGCAATTTCTAAGGTATGTTATTCTCTTTCAAGAGCATCAAAATTTCCTCTCATTTTTGCCCTGAGAATTCTAGTATATTCAGTATTTTGATTTCTGAATGCTCCATGAGTGTCTTTTTTCACTTTTTAAATTTGTTCTCTTTTGATACACATGATCCTAGAGTGTATTTTGACCCTTTATGCATAAATAGGCTATAACTTATTCTAAGTAGGATCCCTGTCTTGTGGATGAACATGATGTGGAGTTATCTTGGTTGTGTATTCATAAAGAAACTGATGACCCATTAAGTCTGCTTTGTTCACACTTCCCCTTCTGCCTTCCCTTCTTTCTCTTTAGTCTAAAGCAATAGACTTCTATTTTGTGTCCCCAGCTTCCCTGGTTGTGTGTAACCATCCACATATATGCAGAAACATTCAGCCTTTGGTTTTTGAGGGTTGGCTTCTTTCACTTAGCATGATAGACTCCACTTTCATCCATTTACCAGTCAAGGGCATATTTCATTCTTATTTGGAGTTGAGTAATATTCTAATGTGTGTGTGTGAGTGTGTGTGTGTGTGTGTGTGTTTTCTCCATTATTCTGTTCAAGGGCATCTAGGCTTGCCGCAGTCTGGCTGGGTACAAGATCAGGAGCCACTCACAGCTTTGTAGATTCAAACAACAATTCTTTATTTCCGAACTCACACCAGCCCTGCAGAAACACGTTCCGGGGAAATCCAAGTTCTGCCACCCAATTCACGTCCCAAATACTTTCTGAATTCCATGATAACTCAAGGGGAACTCAGGCATCAGGATACGCCCTATTCCCAGCAGGAATAATCTTAAACCTGGAACTGCCCTAAACCCAGATTGTCTTAAACCTGGAACGCCCTAAATTTGTCTTAAGCCAGGAACGCCTTAAACCCAAGGAGGGAGAGAGATACTTCCTAAAACCTGCAGGATACACCATAAACCTGGATCCACCCTGGTCCTTGAGCAGGGTCACCTTTCTCAAACACACATGCAATGTCACAGCGAATTTCCAAGGCAAGTCCATTTAACATGGGGTACGCTGGCAAGGAAATTTCAATACATCATTCCTACTTGGCAATGGCCCTCAGCATCATTCCATACTTTAGGTATTGTGAATTCAGTTGCTAAAAACATTGATGTGCCTGCATCACTGAACTATGCTGATTTTCATTTTGGGGGGGTATAAGCTGAGGAGTGGGATAACTGGGTCAAATGGTAGTTCCATTCCAAGTTTTCTAAGGAATCTCCCTACTGCTTTGCAGAGTCCTTGCACCAATTTTCAGTCTGACCAACAATTTATGAGTTTGCCTTTTCCTCAACATTCTTATTTATATTTACTTGTGTTCCTGATAATTGTCATCCTGACTGGAGTGAGATAGAATCTCAGTGTAGTTTTCACTTGTATTTCTCTAATTCCTAGAGATGGCAAACTTCTATTCACATATTTGTTGATCATAGATGACTGTGTGTTTAATGTGTGACTGATGCTGAGGCTCCAGGTTCATCCTACTGCAGATGAACATTTAACTTTCCTAGAAACCTTTTAGAAAACACTTCTTTCCTCATTGATGGTTGCAATCCGATTGCTAAAATGAATTACTCACAAATGTGTTCATCATCCAATCTTCAAATATTTCCATTCGTTTATAGGAATCTGTTCTCATGCTACAGCTTCATGGCTTGATCACTGTAGTTTTTCAGTGAACATTGATGTCACTGTGTTAATGTTGAACCAGGATGAAATGAAAAGATCACCAACTCCAATTTTAAATCAAACTAAAGCAAGCTTGTATTGTGTACACAAAAGCAGTCCACAAGCGGCTGTCTCTCCCAAAGCTAGGATACAGAGCAGCACCCCAGCTCTTCAGGTGAAAGGTTTTATAGCTCCAAATGTTACAATGGTGGAGGAGTGCCTTGGGAATTTACAGCTAATAGAATTCTGGCAAGCATAATACAAAGGCAGATAGCAGGTTAATAATCTACATGGCTTAATGTTTCATGGTAGGGAGTAAATTGAGATTCCAACATCAGAATTTATGAGGTGCTCCTGGGGTTTTAGGGAGGGTTGTTACCTTGTCAAAAACAGACAGGCATGGGTGAGTTCAAAGCCCAGGCAGGAATTTCAAACAAGTTTAAACAGGTTGACAGGCCAAATAGAAATCTTAGTATTTTTTAGCAAAACAGAAATGAACTTTTCTTAACTTTTTCACGAGATGACTCCCAATCCTAAAAAGAATGGAATTTCATTTGGTTCATCATTAAACCACAGAATTTTCTCATACATTTTAAGAGTGGTTCACAGTTTTGGTTTTTATCACAAATGTATGTGGAATTTGGGAGCTTCTCAATCTCTACCCAAGTGAGGAGACTATACAGAACTTTTAGATCAATTTGTGGCATACAGTTTTCTTTTTTCAAATTTAAAAATCTATTCATAAATCTTATTTTGCTTTCACAAAACAATTATTAAAGTCATGAAGATTTAACAACATGTGAGACTTATTGAGTATTATTAAAATAATCTATCAGTGAATTAATGGCATTTTAAAAGAACAAATCTAGATGCCATTAACAGACAAATAAATAAAGAAAATGGATACACACACACACAATGGAATATTCTCAGTTAATAAAAAATAAAATGATAGTCTTTGCTAGTAAATAGATAGAAATGGAGAATATCATGCTGCACAAAATAAGCCAGTCCCAAAAATCAAAGGCCAAATGTTTTCTCTGATGTGCAGATGCTAATTCAGAGGAAGGCACAGAGGGTGGGCTGGGGAAGAATAGAGGCACTGTGTATTAGACAGAGGGGACTGGGAGGAGGGGAGGGTGATCAGGGGTAGGACTGAGAGTATCATAAATCAGACACTATTACCCTCTGTACATATATGATAACAGGATTGGTGTAACTCTACACCATGTGCAACAACAAGAATGAGAAGTTATACTACATCTATATATGATGTGTCAAAATGCAAGTTCAAAGCAAGGCTCAGCAACTTGTAGAGATCCCAAGCAACTCAAGAGACATTGTCTCTAAATAAAATATAAAAAAATGCTCAGTGGCTAAGTGATAACACATTCATACCCTGGGTAACAAGATATGTTTTCTCTTCTTAGAAAACAAGAGGAGGAACACCTTATGACAACTGTGAATTTACCTCAAAATGATCACACTGAGGGTTTTATTGAGCCTGCACTGAACAAGGAGGCCTTCCTATGCTTGGGCCCAACTGATAATGATAGTCCCCTTCAGTCTTTTCGGGGTACATCTAACACTGAAACACCTGATTCTGGTTGGCTGAATCACTCAGTAGTGATCGCCTCATGCTCACTGCCTGGGATACATGTATCCATATTTAACCATATTATGTTAATTCACTGCTGAGGGTAATTCAAGTTGAAGACACAGAAAAGGAAAATCTGCTGCCACATCTCATCTGGATTCCTCTAAAATGATAGTGTCCCCAATTATCATCTGGGACATGTATCATTACATAAACATATGTGTTTTATAATATACATGAGCACATACAAAGTTTTATATATATACAATATATGAATACAGTTTTGTGGTACAAAATGTCAAAAGCTTTTAAATATTGAAATATTTTTAAGTATCTTGAAACTCAACACTCACACACACACACACACAAACTAAATTGTACTTAATTAGCAGACATTCTGCATGTCACACCACCCCAGGCTGAGGTCACACCCAGTGTGTCACACATGCTGGGAAAGCACTCTACCATTCAGTCCCATGTACTGATCTTGACATAGAACCTTGCTCACTTCTCCAGTCTGACCTTTGACTCATGATCCTCCTGCCTCAGCCTCTTGAGCAGCTAGAATTAGAGTGTGTGCCCCAGTGCCACTAAAATTTTGTGTGCCTTATCAGAAGTGTCATTTTCATTGAGAAAATGTTTGAAATGAGAAAATCTAAAAGAATTTCAACTTAAATGCATCAGGAAGTTTTTAAGTCTTTTACAAACAAGTTCATAGCTTTTACAATTAATTCAATTGATGATTTCTCATCCCAAAACATCCCTTATAGGGCTGGGGATGTGGCTCAAGCAGTAGCATGCTCGCCTGGCAAGCGTGAGGCCCGGGTTGGATCCTCAGCACCACATACAAACAAAGATGTTGTGTCCACCAAGAACTAAAAAATAAATGTTAAAAATTTCAAAAAATAAATCCATTATATACAATAAGATTTAAAAAAAAAGCCTGAGTAGTAATGCTTTTACCATTTCACTGGAAAAATATTGCTTCATCCTAACTCTCCCTAGACTTGAGCACTGATAATTCAGTGAGAAATAAACATTCATCAAGCTGAGGCTTGAATGTGAGTCCACATGAAGTGAGGCCTACAAGAAGTGAAAAAAAAAGGGGCACCCTCAGTTCATGTCTGTCTACAATCTGATGTGGATTCAGTCCTTTGTCAACAAAAGTAAAAATAATAATGCTTACCTTGAAACAGGTAGCAAGGCTGAGAGAGGATGCAACTCAGTGGTAATGAACCCAATCCCCAGTACTGCAACAAATAAACAGATGCATGAAAAAGGCACTTGTTGTGGCTCACATCTATAATGCTAGAGACTCAGGAGCCTGAGTCAGAAAGACCTTTAGTTTGAGGTCAGCCCCAGAAATTTAGTGAAACCCTGTATCAAAAAAGAAAAAGCACCAGGTGCAGTGGAATGCATCTGTAATTCCACTGGCCCAAGAGGCTTAGACAGGAGGACTATAGGTTCAAATACAATCTCACGAATTTAGCGATGGCCTAAACAACTCACCAAGACATTGTCTCTAAATGAAAAATAAGGTGCATCTGGGGATGTGGTCTAGTGATTAAGAACCCTTTGTCTGGGCTGCAGATGTGTCTCAAGCAGAACGCTCACCTGGCATGTGCGGGGTGCTGGGTTCGATCCTCAGCAACACATAAAAAAATTTAAAAATAAAGATGTTGTGTCCGCTGAAAACTAAAATTAAATATTAAAAATTCTCTGTATATATATATTTCTTTTTTAAGAAAGATCCCATTGTACTAAAAAGAGAGTGATAGAGAGAAAAATAGAAAGACAAATCAGAAAGCAGATTGTATTCACATAATTCCAACAAGTTCCTCATAGGCCCCACACTCATTACCAAGTACTTAGTGTCTGTTTCATATTGGTACTTCTGTGAAAATTTGAAAAAAAAATTTTTTTCTTATGATCTAGAGACATAAAAAAAAGGGACTTGAAAATTTCTACCAGGCTCGGTAGAATGGGTTTGGAAACAGTAGTCACAACTTATATAACTAAGTTAAACTGTCATTACTTTAACTTAATTACTTCAACTGAGTTTCCTGCAAATGTGACTGCCATTGGGGTAAAGATTCAGGGACCACATTGCTCCCGTTGTAGATTAGTGTGAGGTCAGCTTGGGCAACAGAGGCCAACACTGTATCTAGGAAAACAAATGAGGGTGTAGCTCAGTGGTAAAGCAGAAGTGGGTTCAATCCCCTGTGGAGACCAGTGACAGTGATTGGGAGACAAGTGTCTGACATTGGGGTCTCTGATGACTTCATGGCAGTTCCATGCTCAGTGACTGGGAAGGTTTCTATACAAAAGTATAGGATGTCTGGTTGCTATGGCAATGCTCTCCATGGGGGTAACTCTGTTGTGAGAGCTTTCTCAGCTTTGAACTTATTCTCAGGCACACAGCTCCTGGGAATAAAGGAACTTCCTGGCTAAGACAACCACAATGTTTCACCAGTTCTACTGCTCCTGGATCTGCCCAGAAATTAGTAACCTTAAATGATGGACTTTCTTGAGACCTGCAGAATGCTCATAACATTGTGCATTGCAACTGTGGAATGTAACTGAAGAAATAGCTGCATACTGTTGCTAACTGTGTAACTTTCATGAATACAAAGAATAATGCTTGCATAGTCGTTAATCTGATTAATGAGATATATATAATAAAGATTGCTGGTGTAATACTTTAGACCTGCTGCTCCATTAGAGAGGAGTGCTCCACCTGATCCCAACTGTTCTATCTTCAAGTTCTGCGTGTTACTCTTTATTTCTTCCAATCTCCCATCAGACTTGCCAGAACCTGCTACTTTGGCCACACTGGTCGCAGCAATACCAAGTAACAAAAATAAATAAATAAAGTAAACACCATCAATTTACAATTAAATTACTTCATATGTTTTTTGATATGTTAAAACAAGGTATATGGAAAATAAAATTTCCAATAAAATGTGATGTGCTTCTCAGAATATTTAATACTCTAATATTTTCCAATTTGTTAAATATTGAAAAATCAGAATTATATCAAGGCATCCTGAAATCTTTAAACACAGTCACCGATAATCACAGAGAATCAATGAAATTCCAACTACAGAAACACAGATATTCTCTATCTCAACTTTTGCCTGGGGTACATTACTGCTAATTTGATGTGGCTCCATGTCTAAGTATTCATGCTCAATACCAAATATAATGAAAATTACTAATCCTATCTAATTAACAACTGGTATATATTTTGGCCTCAGATTTGGCTAATATTTTCTGTTTTCTCTATTTCAATAGCATTCTAATGCAAATTGTCCTTATCACTACCAGCACTAAATAAATTTCCAGACTACTCATCAGCTTTTCACAAGTGACCCGAGCAGAGACTCACAGCATCATGTTTTTGTAAAAGCACATCCTAAATTGCTGACTTCCACCTCCAAGGGTCCTTAACACACTTCTTAAAGACAAGAATATCTGACACCTCTTAGACTGCACTGGACCATGTGGCAACATGTTCTTCACTTATCAGTTTCACTTGAGCTCCCCAATGACATCATCTATAAATCAGAGACCTCCATATGGAATTCCTCCACCAACTCTCTGAAAACACAGGCACTTTTAGCACATTCAGAAACTCCTGCACAACAAAAGCTTCCACAAACTCTTTATGATAAGGACATTATGGCCACTTGTGATGACTACCAATTACTGAAGGTTCCCAGAGCAGGAAGCTGCCCCTTATGGACCTTGCTATATATTTTTTAAAACCATAGACTTGCTTTTTATTGAACTGGTAAATTTTACAGAGTTCCAAAATTAGTAAACCATGCCTGAGATTCCAAAAAAGAAAAGAGTATAATGGACAAGCCCATCCACCCATCATACAGTTTATTAAATCTTGGTTCCTAATGTATTTTTCTTGGAGGTACTGGGAACTGAACTCGGGGACACAACCACTGAGCCACCTCCCAGCCTTCTTTTGAATTTATTATTTGAGTTACTTTTTTAGAGACAGGGTCTCACTGAGTTCTTTACTCTTTGTAAGCCAGGTAAGTCACCTTACAAATCTCAGCATTTGGGCTCAGGCTGTGGTTCAGTAATTGACAACATGCCTAGCATGTGTGAGGCGCTGGGTTTGATTCTTAGGACAACAAAAGAATTAAAATACAGGAAAATGGAATCTAACACTAAGAGAGATTTAACCCAGAAAAACATGTTGCTTTCAAATCTTCATGCTGATGCAATGTTCCTCTCCAACCCAGGGTGCATTTTTGTTACCTCTGAATAGATAAAAAAAAATAAAATGAAATAAAATAAAAATTTCCTCAAGTCTGAACAAGTTCAAATGGATCTGAAAAAAGTAAGGTCCTACCACATTTCTATATACAGGGCTTTTCTCTAGTGTGATTTTATTTGATTTTTTCATTGGTTGTTCAAAACATTACAAAACTCTTTGACATATCATATTTCATACATTTGATTCAAGTGGGTTATGAACTCTCATTTGTACCCCAAATACAGATTGCATAATCACATCGATTACACGTCCAATTTTTACATAATGCCATACTAGTAACTGTTGTATTCTGCTACCTTTCCTATCTCTACTATCCCCCCTCCCCTCCCCTCCCATCTTCTCTCTCTACCCCATCTGCTGTAATTTAATTTTTTCCTTCCCCCTCACAACCTCTTATATATAATTTTGTATAACAATGACGGTCTCCTTCCATTTACATGCAATTTCCCTTTTCTCTCCCTTTCCCTCCCACCTCATTTCTCTGTTTAATGTTGATCTTTTCCTCCTGCTCTTCCTCCCTGCTCTGTTCTTAGTTGCTCTCCTTATATCAAAAAAGACATTGGCATTTGTTTTTTAGAGATTGGCTAGATTCACTTACCATAATCTGCTCTAATGCCATCCATTTCCCTGCAAATTCCATGATTTTGTCATTTTTTAGTGCTGCATAATACTCCATTGTGTATAAATGCCACATTTTTTTATCCATTCATCTATTGAAGGGCATCTGGGTTGGTTTCATAGTCTAGCTACTGTGAATTGTGCTGCTATGAACATTGATGTGGCAGTATCCCTGTAGTACGCTCTTTTAAGGTCTTCAGGGAATAGTCTAAGAAGGGCAATAGCTGGGTCAAATGGTGGTTCCATTCCTAGGTTTCCCAGGAATCTCCATACTGCTTTCCAAATTGGCCGCACCAATTTGCAGTCCCACCAGCAATGTACAAGAGTACCCTTTTCCCCACATCCTCTCCAGCACTTGTTGTTGTTTGACTTCATAATGGCTGCTAATCTTACTGGAGTGAGATGGTATCTTAGAGTGGTTTTGATTTGCATTTCTGGGGAGAAGATGGCAGTGAATAGAGTGCATCATCCCCGTGTACAGTGTCACTGCACAGGTGAATAACGAGGTACAATGACCAAAAGCTATCTTGTTAGGAATTTCCATCAAAATTGGGGTGCACCAAAACCTAGAGGAAGGATTTCCATCACCGAGGATCGGTTACTGGGTCACAAACGCAAGTGAACTGTGCGACTGGAGATCTAGTGTGGTTTCTTAAATGCTGTTCAAAGGGACCTGGAAACTTGAAAGTCTTACTACAATTTTTAAAGAGAGTAAAAGGATCTTCCCAGATATGAAGTCGCTACATCTTTGAGGACAACTCTGAAAGCTGAATACTGCCCCACATGGCTTATCCTCGGTATTTTCTACAGTATGTGTCCTTTCATACAACTGAACAAAACTAGAACAGCTGAACCCTTTTTATTTCTTACTTGCATAGGATTTATACTTTTTATTCCAAGTCCTTAGTAAAATACTGAGAAAACTAGAAGATTTCCCACATTCTCACACTCACAGGGCTTCTCTCCGTGAGGGTTTTCATATATGAAAATGAAAACAGGGCTGGATGGGAAGCTGACAGGATGTAGAAAATCCCCCACAGACTTTTTTTTTTTCAATATGATTAAAATGGCTTTGAAGACAACAGGGGAAATGGAATGATTTGTGATATTTTTTACATTTAAAGAGTTATTCAGTTGAATGTGGTGGTGTTTGCCTTTAATTACTGAGACTTGAGAGGCTAATTCTGAAGGCTAGCCTCAGCACCTAAGGAAGACCCTAAGAAACTCAGCAAGTCCCCATCTCAAAATAAAAAGTAACTAGAATGTAGCTCAGTGTAGAGCACAATCAGACATAATCCCCAGTCTCTCTCTCTCTCTCTCTCACACACACACACATTTTCAGCAGTGTGAGCCCTTTCTTGTCTTTGAGGATGACATGAAATATTGATTTAGCAGGTTTTACATTCAAAGGATTTTTCTCCAGTAACTTCCTACATGTATATGAGTGAAACAGTAATAACAGAAAAGTTTACCAATTGTTTTCATGCATACGATTTCTCTGCAGTATCTGTTCTTTCACGTGTGTGAAGCAGACAGGATGTGGCAAAAGCTTTTCCACATTGTTGTTATTCATAGCGCTTTTCTCTGGTATGGATTCTTTCATGTTTGCGAAGCATAGGGGATGTAGCAAAGGCTTTGCCACACTGCTTACATTCATAGAGCTTCTCTCTAGTATGTATTATTTCATGTTGGTGAAGGTGAGAGGACTGAGTGAAGGCTTTGCCACACTGCTTACACTCATAGGGCTTCTCTCCAGTGTGCATTCTTCCATGAATCTGAAGGGAACTGCCTGTAGCAAAGGCTTTGCCACACTGCTTACATTCATAGGGCTTCTCTCCAGTGTGCATTCTTCCATGAATCTGAAGGGAACCGCATGTAGCAAAGGCTTTGCCACACTGCTTACATTCATAGGGCTTCTCTCCAGTGTGCATTCTTCCATGAATCTGAAGGGAACCAGATGTAGAAAAGGCTTTCCCACACTGCTTACAATCATAGGGCTTGTCTCCAGTATGAGTTTTTTCATGTGAGTCAAGGTGACTGGATTTAGAAAAGGCTTTGCCACACTGCTTACACTCATAGGGCTTCTCTCCAGTGTGCATTCTTCCATGAGTCTGAAGGGAACCATATGTAGAAAAGGCTTTCCCACACTGCTTACACTCATAGGGCTTCTCTCCAGTATGAGTTCGTTCATGTATGTGAAGGAAAGAGGCAGTAGTGAAGGCTTTGCCACACTGCTTACATTCATACGGCTTCCCTCCAGTATGCATTCTTCCATGAATCTGAAGGGAACCGCATGTAGCAAAGGCTTTGCCACACTGCTTACATTCATAGGGCTTCTCTCCAGTGTGCATTCTTCCATGAATCTGAAGGGAACCAGATGTAGAAAAGGCTTTCCCACACTGCTTACAATCATAGGGCTTCTCTCCAGTATGAATTTTTTCATGTGAGTCAAGGTGACTGGATTTAGAAAAGGCTTTGCCACACTGCTTACACTCATAGGGCTTCTCTCCAGTGTGCATTCTTCCATGAATCTGAAGGTATCTGGATGTAGAAAAGGCTTTCCCACACTGCTTACAATCATAGGGCTTCTCTCCAGTATGAGTTTTTTCATGTGAGTGAAGGTGAGTTGATGTAGAAAAGGCTTTGCCACACTGCTTACATTCATAGGGCTTCTCTCCAGTATGAATTTTTTCATGTGAGTGAAGGTGAGAGGACTGAGTGAAGGCTTTTCCACACTGCTTACATTCATAGGGCTTCTCTCCAGTATGCATTCTTCCATGAATCTTAAGGGAACTAGATGTAGAAAAGGCTTTCCCACACTGCTTACATTCATAGGGCTTCTCTCCAGTGTGCATTCTTCCATGAATCTGAAGGTGACCAGATGTAGCAAAGGCTTTTCCACACTGCTTACAATCATAAGGCTTCTCTCCAGTATGAATTTTTTCATGTGAGTAAAGGCCAGATAACTGAGTGAAGGCTTTTCCACACTGCTTACATTCATAGGGCTTCTCTCCAGTATGCATTCTTCCATGAATCTTAAGGGAACTAGATGTAGAAAAGGCTTTCCCACACTGCTTACATTCATAGGGCTTCTCTCCAGTGTGCATTCTTCCATGAATCTGAAGGTGACCAGATGTAGCAAAGGCTTTCCCACACTGCTTACAATCATAGGGCTTCTCTCCAGTATGAGTTTTTTCATGTGAGTCAAGGTGACTGGATTTAGAAAAGGCTTTGCCACACTGCTTACAATCATAGGGCTTCTCTCCAGTGTGCATTCTTCCATGAATCTGAAGGGAACCAGATGTAGAAAAGGCTTTCCCACACTGCTTACAATCATAGGGCTTCTCTCCAGTATGAGTTTTTTCATGTGAGTGAAGGTGAGTTGATGTAGAAAAGGCTTTGCCACACTGCTTACATTCATAGGGCTTCTCTCGAGTATGTATTATTTCATGTGTGTGAAGGTGAGAGGACTGAGTGAAGGCTTTTCCACACTGCTTACATTCATAGGGCTTCTCTCCAGTATGCATTCTTCCATGAATCTGAAGGGAACTAGATGTAGAAAAGGCTTTCCCACACTGCTTACATTCATAGGGCTTCTCTCCAGTGTGCATTCTTCCATGAATCTGAAGGGAACCAGATGTAGCAAAGGCTTTTCCACACTGCTTACAATCATAAGGCTTCTCTCCAGTATGAGTTTTTTCATGTGAGTGAAGGTGACTGGATCTAGAAAAGGCTTTTCCACACTGCTTACATGCATAGGGCTTCTCTCCAGTATGAGTTCGTTCATGTATCTTAACTAAAGAGGCAGTAGTGAAGGCTTTTCCACACTGCTTACATTCATAGGGCTTCTCTCTAGTATGTGTTCTTCCATGTCTGCGAAGGTTACTGGTTATAGAAAAGGCTTTGCCACACTGCTTACATGCATAGGGCTTCTCCCTAGTATGCATTCTCTGATGTCTTTGAAGTAAACTGGGATAATCAAAGTTTTTCCCACATATCTTACATTTGAAATGTGCATCCCCTGTGTGTGTGATCCTGTGCCTTTGAAGACTTGTGTGTGATATACAGGTCCGAACACCTTGTTGACATTCATAGAGTTTCTCTCCAGAATGAGTTCTTTCATGTCTTCTAAATAAAGAGGAGAAATGAATGGCTTTCCCACATGTGTCCCATTGAAAATGTTTACCTCCACTGTGTGTTATCATATGTCTTTGAACACTGGTGGGATAAGAAGAGGCTTCACCACATGGTTGCCATTCATTGGGTTGCCCCCCATTATGAGTTTCTTCATGTCTTTCAATTTCATTGAAACAATTGATGACTTTTCCACATACTGTACTTTCATAAGATCCATCTACCCTTTGTATTAACATTTGTGTGTGAACACTTTTGAGAGAAACCAGAGATTTCCTATATTGTTTCAATTCACATAGCTTCTCTTCACATTCCTCATGCTTGTAGTGTTGGTGTCCAGAGTGAGATGTGATCTGCCTGAAGGAATGAAGGTCATATGAAGTCTTTTGCACACATAATGAAGTCACATGGATTTACCCTACTAAAATTTTTCTTTGTTCAGTTAAGAGGTGGAATTGATTTGAAGGTTTCCCCACACTATTCTGTGCCTTTAAAGTTTACCATGACTTCTTTGTAGAAGTGACCAACACATAATCAATGCTTAATTCATTCACAATTTTGTATGTATTTATAGATCCTTACATTACTACCAACATCAGGTAAAGGCTAGGTTTTCTCACTTGTTCAACTTGCCTGAAAATAAAGAGATTGAAAGAAAACAATCCTTTGCAACACAGCTTCTCTGTGGCTATTATCCAAATAGTGATATTCACATATGCAATTTTATAGTACTTTTTGCATGTCAAATACTTTGAAAAGACTGAATATCTGTTACAGCTAAGTATATATTTTTGGTAAAAAAATATTAGAAGAATTAATACATTTCATATTATGCATACTTTTTCAGTTGGTTTGCTTTAAAAATTATATGACAGTTCTCAGATTCCCTCACGAATTCCTCTTGTGAGTACAGTTACCTTACATTGCTCCCAGAGTTTTCAATCTGATATTCAGTGGTCTTATCTTCCCACTTGTCTCCTAAAATGAGAGAACAGAACAATCTTTATGAATATTTTGGAGCTAGAAATGTTTTGCCAAATCACAGGTGCCATTTATGCTGCAATAGTTCACCAACTGATTCCCTTTTCACCTTCTACATAAATGACCAAAATAAACATGAGTTCTCTATTTGATTAATTTTAAAAACATCATTATTACCTATAGAAGCAAGGTTTCTGAGGACTTCCAGCATCACATCTCTGTAAAGGTTCTTCTGGGAAGGATCCAGCAAAGCCCACTCCTCCTGGGTGAAGTTCACTGCCACATCCTCCAAGGTCACTGAGATCTGAAATATCCCACAAATGTAGAGTGGAGGTCAGGAGAGATTGACAGCATGAGAAATCTATACTCAACATGCATGATGTTCACATGATTCCCTGGCCTCTTGATGAATTCCATGATTTAATCCAACAAATCTTTACTGTACTCAATTTTTTACACCCATTCCAACACTAGAAATTGGCTACTCAGAAGGCTAACATCCTTTTTTAGTGCTTTATACCCTTCCTTTGGTGAGTTCACAGGAAGTGAGAAGGGCTCCCAGATCACTCCTAACTTCTTTATTTGTTACACCTCTATTACATGTCCTAGAAACATCCGGTGTGGTACAGAGCTAATATAAGCAATCGGATAGTACTTATCTTTAGAAAAGAAAGGTGATGAGTAGGAAATTGCAGGAATCATGAAACTAAGCATTTGAGAGAGATTCTGCAAACTACACTGGCTCCCTGTACCTAGAAGGTTAATACAAACAACATGGTATTTACTAATGTCTTGTTTCCTCTGAAAGTCTATCATTCCATACTTAAAGAAATGCCTAGAACCAGCCCACACCCACACCCTCTGGTAAAAGGGTCAATAAGGAGATTCCTTCATAGACAACATTTAGACAACCTTTCACACAGGTTGTCACAATGTGGTACCTGGAGATTGAGTTCATCCTGTGTGATTATACAGAGAACAATTAGAACTTTGCAGGTGCTTTACTCCAGAACAAATTAAGTCAACTAGCTTACTATTAAGTGACAAAAACAAACATAAGTTCTCTATTTGATTAACTTATTTATTAATGAACACAACAATTTGATAATTTCCTGTGGTTACTGTCAAAGCAAAATGGGGTAAGTGCAAAGATGGCAGGTGTCTTAGAAATAACTCAATGACCCAAAAATGTCACCTTATCCAAATAAGAATCTTACAAAGTTTTATATCTCTCAAAAAATCTTCTTAATAAACAGCAGGCACTACATTTCTAAGCCTCATAGTGAAAATAAATGTCCAATGATTGTCAAACTGTTTTAACAGCAGCTAGTTCACTACCATAATGTAGTCATGAGACACATACCAATGCTCCGCTCAAGGACATTTTGATCAACGTTGGGCCACATGTGCAATGGTTGTCTGTTGTGAAAGAGATTCATGGTGCCTGTAGCAAAGGTGGTGCAAACAAACATAAAGCAAAAGCTCTTCCAGAGTGTGGTAAAGTAACAAGTTTGTAGCCCAGAATCCTAAACTATCCTACACAATCAGGGTGTAAAAAAGGCCACCATTCACATCTGTAAGCATGCTATTTTTTTTTTAACTTTTTTTTTTTAGAGGAGAGAGAGAGAGAGAGAGAGAGAGAGAGAGAGAGAATTTTTTTAATATTTATTTTTTAGTTCTCGGCAGATACAACATCTTTGTTGGTATGTGGTGCTGAGGCTCGAACCCGGGCCGCACGCATGCCAGGCAAGCACGCTACCGCTTGAGCCACATCCCCAGCCCTGTAAGCATGTTATGATGTCTGCACAGTGATGGAACTGGCAAAAAGAAAATGTCCCTGCAAGTGACACAGAACCATACTCAAGGACTGAAAACATACAGACCCGCCCAAAACAAGGAAGAATCCACAATTACACTCAGAGACATCAGCCCAACTCTGTCAGGACAATGATGCAGGCAGGAGGGCTTCATGGGCCTTGAAGTAAATGGGAAGCACACTGAGGTCTCAGGGTCACAGCAACACTCCACAGGACATAACCCACACCCCTACAAGTGCACCACCAGTGAAATCCCATGTGTGCTCAAAGAACATGAGAGAGAGAGCAGAAAATAGATCAGGAGCAGCTGAAAAGCCTCCAGGGAAGGGGACGTTAAACACAAGACTCTAAACAGACACAGGACAAAGAGGGGACTCAAGAGAAAAGGTGACCATTTTGAAGGAAAAAATGTAAAAGTCCATCACAGGAAATTCTTGGAGAACACCAGAGGTGGTCCTGTATTGCTTTCTAAGTCATCCAATGCACATTTCAGAAAAGAAGAGCTAAAAGCAATCATTGAAACTGTCACTTCAGAAAAACAGAGAAAGAAGGGCAAGGTAAACCTAAATTAACCACAGGAAGGTAACAGAAGGTGTTGATGAAACCACAACCAGGAAATCCGCAGTCTACAATATCAAGTTCTTCATGAACATCAGCATCACTGATACACTGACATAAGGCTAAGAATACAGAAGACAGGGACTGGGGTTATGGCTCAGTGGAAGAGTGCTTGTCTACTGCTTGGGAGAAAGTGGGTTCAAACCTCACTGACACATAAAAAGAAAAAAAGTATAAAATATACAATAACATTAAAGAAAAAAGCAAAGACGACTGAAAACCTAGTAACACATTTAAAAGTATCATCATCAACAATGCATTGGGACTTCAAGATTATCATAAACATGCTTGGTACAAATTCGACAACTTGCAAAAACTGGACCATTTATTTGAGAGAGACAATTTCCTATAACTTACACACAAGGGGAAATACACAAAACAGATGAGCCCATGGCTACTGACAAAAACAGACTCAATAACTAATTACTACCCAAAAGCAAGACAAGGCTCTGACATCTCAAACAGGCTTCCATGAGACACTGAAGAACTGCCACCAATTTTCTACTTTTTTTCCAGAACATAGAAGCTGAGTTAACACCTCCTAATTCTTTCTGAGGCATAAGTTACCATATTATCCAAATTAAATAGATAAAGAAAAGTATTTTTTTGAGAGAGAGAGAGAGAGAGAGAGAGAGAGAGAGAGAATGTACAATCATAAATGTAAAAAACTGTACACTCCAGGTGTCTATGCAAATGATGGGGAAATTATGGACACAGGAACCCTCACTGCAGTGACTACAGCAGTCATATCCAGAAGTGCCCAAAGCTACATGCAAGGAAGATACACCTTGCAATACTGAATGGACAAGCTGCAGTTTACCCACACCAAAGAACATCACCCAGAAAATGAGCTCTGCAGCCTGGAATGATACAGCACCCTTAAAGGCAGACTGGTAAGAGAGAGAAGCCAGTTTGAAATGGCAGAGTGCAGTAAGATTCCAAGTCAAAAACATTCTGGAAAAGACAACATTATAGATGCACTAGCAGAACTGATGGGTACCAGGGACTCAGGGAGCAGAGAGGGAGGGAGCAATGAGGAGGAGTGATGAACAGGGGGAACACAAAATTCCCAGAGCAGTGAAACTCTTCTGTATGATATTATCTTGTAAACTACGTAACACACACAATCACATCACACAGAGGAGGAACACTAAGGTAAAGAATGAACTTTGGCTTATCATAACATGTTGCTTCATCCATTCTCCTTATCAAATGTTCAACAATGGTTTAGTAACCAACAAACACCCTACACCAATGCAATATGTTGAAAACAGTGGAGACTATCAGCTGGAGAGAAGGGGTATTCGATACTATGAGTAATGTCACATTTAATTGTCACCTTGATTGGATTAAAAGATGCCAATGATTAATGACCTTATGGGTGTGTCTATAAATGATTGGCATGTGGAACAGTGTGTCTACAAATGATTGGCATGTGGAACAGTGAACCACACTGGAGAACCTCCTCAAGCTAGGCAGCACCATCCAATAGGACGGTGTCTTGGGTGAACAAAAGTTGGAAGAAGAAGGAAGCAGCAGCAGAGCAAGCTCCTTTCTTCTCAATGGGTTCTTGATGGCTGCTGCAGTGGCCTGAGGATATCAGACTCTGCCTCCTTCAGTCTCCCTAAGTGGACTCTGCCAGTGATTCTCCAGGGAGTATCCAGAACCTTAGGTCTGGACCAGGGAAGCATCATTGATCCCTCTTGTTCTGCGGCTTCAGCCTCTTGGACTCAGCAGCCAGTACTCCTAAAACTCTCCAGCTGCAGATGGCCACTGTGGACATCCAGCTTTGGGTCAAGTAGGCCAATCTAAAAGTCCCCTTTCATAATCATACTTCCTCTTGATGCTGTTCCTCTAGAGAACACTGACTAATATACTATGTAAGTCAAAAATTGCTCTGAAAAAAAATAAAGTTTATATCATAAAGAAGTGAATAAACTACCAAGCCATGAAGTTTTACAAACATATACATGAGAAACAATTTTATATGCTAAATACCATTTTCATAATAATGCAAAAATAAAGCAAAGAGGAAGAGTCAGAGTAACAAATTTCAAAACTATGGACAAAAGCAAGGAAACTGATTTTCAATACTATTACCATCTTGAAAGAAATTGAATGATAAGCCTTCAAAAGTCATTGTGTGGTCACATACACAAAGTGTTAAGTTTTGCTGTGCTTAGCAAAACAAAGGGGTACTGTGAGAAACTATGAACTCTTTGAACTGTGTCCTTGTTGCCATCGTAAGAAGATAAAAGAATGTTCTGCCAAGTTTAAAATATATAGATTTTTGCGCTTGCCAGGAAATAACTAACTACAAGTAGTATAATAAGAAGTATAGAGCACTGTGACCAGTAATAAAGTTATGCTGAGAATGTTTATCCATGCTGGAAAAGATTAAACTGCCAAGAGGATGTGTTTCTTTTTTGCTATATAAAAGAAGAAGGGAAAAAATAAAGAGGTGCTCATTCCTACTGTGTGTGTGTATGTGTGTATGTGTGTGTGTGTGTGTGTATGTGTGTGTGTGTGTGTGTGTGTGTGTGTGTGTATGTGTGTGTGTGTGTGTGTGTGTCTTTCAGCATCTCTGCTGTTACCGCCTGATCAGGAACTACAGATTGTCAGCAGGGTCTGACAAGTCATTCCAACTGCTGGTGTGGTGGTGTGCACCTGTAACTTCAGCCAATAGGGAGGTCAAGGCAGGGAAATGGAAAGTTGGAGGCCAGTCTAAGCAACTTAGCAAGACACTCAGAAATTTAGTGAGACTGGTCTTCATTCAAAATTAAAAGAGGTACCAGGATTGGAGTTGAGTGGCAGAGCACTTGCTAGCATGTGTGAGGAAAGGGGTATGATCCTCAGCACCACAGAAAATTTAAAAAAAAAAAAAAAAGGTATTCTGTCCATCTATATCTATACAAAATATAAAAAAAAATAATAAATACAAGGCTGAGGATGTGCTTAGTGGAAGTGACTGTAGGTTTATTACCAAGTAAAACAGCTGCCCATGGCCAGAACGCTGCTCACCAATTGAAATTCATTTCTGGAGGATAACTAAGCATGAGCAAGTCCATGGCATCAATCCCCAGCACTCAATAAGTAAGCAAATAAATAAAAAAAACAGTCTACAATACTAATTCTCTTGGGCTGGAGAGTAGCTCGGTAGTAGAAAACTTGCCAAGCATGTCTGTGGCCCTCAGATCAATCTCCAGCAGACCTCACACACACACACACACACACACACACAAAAAAAAAAAAACTAAAATACATGTAATGAGAGATAAAAATGATTATAATACAAAAGGTACACAATTAGAGGCATAAAATACAACAAAATCAATGGAAAGACAACACACTTTCTCACAGGGGAGATTGAATGTTTCCATAATCTACACTCTCTAAAAAAACACTGAGCATTTCTATAAATTCTGTGAAATTTAGGGCATGGTTTACTGTATTTTGGAGGTAAACATAAGAAAAACTACATCTAAAAATAAAAATAGTATTGTTGGGGGCTGGGGATGTGGCTCAAGTGGTAGTCCGCTTGCCTGGCATGTGTGCGGCCTGGGTTCAATCCTCAGAACCACGTACAAACAAAGATGTTGTGTCCACCGAAAACTGAAATATTAAAAAACATTCTCTCTCTCTTTCTCTCTCTCTCTCATTAAAAAAAAAAACAACAGTAGGGTTGGGATTTTGGATCAGCAGTAGAGTGCTTACCTAGCACATGAGAGGCCCTAGGTTTGATCTGTTAAGGTCGGGTGAGCGTCAGAGGAAGAGACCACTAAGAGACTGTCTCATGCAACAGCAGAGGGTATATTGGGGGTCCAGCATGCTGGGGCTCAGAGCTCACTTGAGAGGAGCTGAGAGCCCCAAGAACAACTTAAGCAGAGGTTATATACATTGTTTGAACTGGGGAGTTTATGCGTAGGTCAGGGAATGCAGGAGGGGTTGTTTGTACAGAGCAACCAGATGGTCAGGAGACATTTCTCAACATACATTTAACGGTTTTTCCAGGAATTGTTTTGACACCCACATAAATTTCAGGTTTCAGGAAAACAGAACTTCAACCAAGAAAACAAAACCTTTACATTCTTAACCTTTCAGATCCTCAGCACCACATAAAAATAAATAAATAGGCATTTTGTCAGACTACAGCAACAACAAAAAATAGCTTTCAAAAAATTGAAAATAATAGACTGTATCTAAGACCAGCCAAAATGTTGTACAGGACAGAGAGAATAGAGAGGGCATTTATGCTGATCCCAAATTTCATAAGATAAAAAAAAGGCCAGCTCCCAAAGGGGTGGCCCTAGGAGGAGGCACTTAGGAGGGAACAGGAATCAGGTGACATAGGGGGAGTGCTCTTGAGGGGATCAGCACCCTTATTTAGACAGACGTATTGCTCCTTTCCAGAAAAAGAGTGTCATTTACTATTTCAGCAATTAAATGATCATAATTGGGTATTTCAGGTATTGCCAAAATTGTCCTTCAATTTTACAATGACGAGGGAGTGATGGTGCACACCTGTAACCCAGCGGTTCACGAGTCTGAGGCACTAGGCGATGTAGCAAGACTCTGTACCAAAACAAAGAATCTAAAAGGGGCTGGTGGATAAGCAACTCTGGGTTCCATTCTTGATACCAAAAAACCACACAGTTAACATGAACCTGCCAAGTCCAGATAACAACAGTGAAAAAAATGTCATCCTTTGTCAAATTCATCACCTTGTGAAGGACAGTTACTAGTTTTCATGAAGTCACATTCATAAATTTATCCACCACTATTTTTATAGTATTGGACACAAATTCTGCAGCAATAATGCAAAACAGAGTTTCTCTGTACCTTACGTGGCATTTTGGAATCTAGGGTTGGATTTCAATTTGAAATCACTGAAAAGACAAGACTGAATCTTACAAACTTTCTATACATACTCAGGGGTAGCAAAAGGTAAATTAGGTAATTAGGTGTTTTCTTTTTCTTTTCTTTCTTTCTTTTTTGATAGCCCCAAGATGAAAACCAGGGACATTTTACTACAGATCCACATCCCCAGTCATTTTTATACTTTATTTTGAGACACAGTCTCACCAGATTGCATAAGGCCTGGATAAGTTCCTAAGGCTGTCCTCAAATTTGCAACACTCCTGTCTGAACCTCTGGAGAAGAAACGATCAAAGGTGTGCACCACTGTACCTGGCTGTAAGTTGGGATTATTAACAATGGAAATGCAACCAGACTTTTAAAAAATCCACTTCTTTCTTGCCTCTTTAATATTAGTCCATCCCATGTGGCTCTGAATAAATAAACCTGGGCCTCAGATAAGTGAGCACATCATTTCAAAGTGATACACAGAAAGCTTTGGTGCTGAGGGAGCACACATGTGTCAGGCTCAAGGGGCAGGGAAGGTTCCTGACAGCTGGGACATGCTCCCTCCTGGTCTTGCTCCCTGAAAGCCTCCAGGATCACCCTCCAAGAGACCTGGACCATAACTCCACTCTAAGAGGCTTTTCAGGTTTGCACAGCTCTGCACTGGGGTGGGTGGTCCTTATGCTCTGGGACAGGTTTCGCTCCTTCACACTGTGAGACTGAAAGGGCAGGAATCACTGGTGACCTGGTCCCTCAGCTCCAGCATCCACAGGCTGACTGGCCACCTGTCTCAAAGGAATGGGGAAAGAGCTTGGGGAAAACAAGTTCCCAAGGAAGTAGCTGTCTAGATGAGGGTTGTTCCAGGAGATTCCTCAGCCCAGAGCCCCCAGCAGCTTCCCTGAGAGGCTGCACCCCACAACTCAGGCTGTCCTCTAGGAGGAGCTGACCCAGGGCCTGAAGTTCTGTTCACCTTGAAGGGACCAGGGCAGCTGTGGGCACCTTGTGGCAGCTCCAGGAGAGGACAGTGGCTGAGGACATGGGACCCTGTGAGGCATCCAAAGGGAACCTCTGCCCAAGAAATCTGACATGGTGTCTACACCTAAGGAAGATAAAGGGAGAAGCACAAGATTTTTACAGCTGTGAACTCAAGTTCTCTATACAGTTGCATCTACATCAAAGAACCTTCAGAGTACTTGACTTTGGCCAACCAGACCACCATGATGGTGCAAAGGCAGGGTTCTGTATGGAGAATAAAAATTATCTTGGGCTATCTTAAGTCCTTTCATAGCCAATTATCTTAATTTCTGTATCAGAACACAATTCTCAAAACTTCTCAGAATATACCACTAACCTTACCAGATGCCTAGTCTCCAAAATCTACCAAAGCTCAGAATGCAATAACAGACATACAGAAAAAATTTTCTTTATTTTTTTTCTGTACCCCATTAATCTGATGTTCCTACCAATGCAATTGGTTAATGTAGTGATACACAAGTTTCTTTTATAAAAGTTCATGTAGACCAGACACAGTGGCGCACAACTGTAATCCAAGCAGCTTGAGAGGCTAAGATAGGAGGATTGCTAAATTCAAAGGCAGCCTCAGTAACGTAGTGAGACCATAAGACACTTGGTGAGATCACATCTGAAAATACAATGTAAAAAGTACTGGGGATATGGGCTGGGAATGTGGTTCAAGCGGTAGCGTGCCCGCCTGGCATGCGTGTGGCCCAGGTTCGATCCTCAGAACCACATACAAACAAAGATGTTGTGTCTGCTGAGAACTAAAAAAAAAAAGGGCTGGGGATGTGGCTCAGTGTTTAATTGTCCCTGCGTTCAATCTCTGGTATATTAAAAAAAAGAAGGAAGGAAGGAAGGAAGGAAAGAAAGGGAAAGGAAAGGAAAGGAAAGGAAAGGAAAGGAAAGGAAAGGAAAGGAAAGAAAAGAAGGAAAGAAAAGAGGGACATATACATCATTCAGGGTAACTTGAATCCATGTTCCTTAGTATGGTCATTAATATTTGGGTTAAAATGAAGTATGTTTTGTAGCTGGGGTTGTCAATGCCTTTAATCCCAACAGCTTGGGAAGCTGAGGCAGAAGGATCACAACTTTCAGGCCAGGCTGGGCAACGTAGCCAGATCCTTTCTGAAAATCATATTGAAAAGAGCTGGGGATGAAGGACAGTAAATGAATCAGACATTATTGTAGTGGCATCCCCTTCCTTCACAGAAAATTTTAACTGGGTTTCTCCAGAAATCTTCACCATGGCTAATTTTAGGACTGTCAACAAGAGAGTGTCCACAAAAAAGTTCAGTGTAGATAAACTTCCTATTTTCATGTTGCCCTATTTTACCGGGTGGCTAGTATGGGAGAAATTAGCACTCCAAGTGCTGGACTCAAACTCCCCTTACTAGTTTTTTACACACTTGTATCCAGTATAGTAGTTTGTAGAAATGTGCAAACAAGGCCTCTGGCCTTGAGCTGGGATTCACAGAGAAGTCACCAACTGGGCACCATGGAAACAGCTGGTGAGGGAGGAAAGAAAGGGGAGAAGAAGCTCTCCCCTTCTCAGGTGCAGTCCTTGAAGGGTTAACGTGGCTAGAACAGTGAAAGAAAAAGCTGCTTTTATGTGTGTGATGTGACAACTTGACTATGGTGACTCCATTTTGTGAACTCAGCCATGACACTCAAAAAGGTCATGACTGGGGCAGTTTGCATTCTTTTGTTCATGAAAATCCCCTAAGAACACAGAATGATCTATGTGCCAACCAGAGACTAACTGACCACAACTTTCCAGCCTGCTGGCATTGCCTGAACCTCCAAACGTCCCTTTTGTGGTTTTTGTGCTTAAATATGGAGCCAAGTTAAGGCAGGGGCCCCACCCTGACAACCTCATTCTTTCGAGAGCAGAGTGTCTGCCACTGGCCAGCAATAAAGGCTTAACTGGAATGAGACTGTGTGGTCTGAGAGTTATTTGCGGGTCTCAGTATTACAATGTGAACTTCTGAGTCCCTCCCCTTACATGCTGGGTATAAGATTCTGAAACCACCTGAACTCGGGGTTCAGGGGATGAATTGATTGATTACAGCAAAAGCAGTGCCCTCTGAGACTGGCTGCAGCCAGATAAAACTGTTTCCAGCTATCTTCAGTGCCTTGCCTCCTCTGTCCCTACATCATTATTTCCCTGTGTGCTTACGGGACTACACGACTGGGGTGACTCTACATCATGGACTATCAGAAAAGGGAGCAGTTATCCTCTATTGGTGCAGCCCAGGATTCCATATCCCTGGGATCTATAAACAACTTCTTAATTCCCTTTAAAGCAGTTATTTTGACCAAACACAAGGAAATGTTAAGTGATTATTCTTTCCCCTCAAGTATAACATTCACAAAGAGAAAACAAATGCTTTCAAAAGTGTTGTTCTTGCCAAGGACAGTGGCACAGGCCTGTCATTCCAGATACGTGGGAGGCTGAAGCAGGAGGATCACAAGTTATGGCTGAGGGAGGGAGGGAGCAAAGGAGGGAAGGAGAGAGGGAGGAAAAAAGGGAGGGAGGAAGATTTTTTCCAATATTTCACTAGAAAAGTGACAATTAGCGGGCGGTGTCCATTTGGACCAAGTGGGAAGAACCAACGTCTGGCCGAGCTGTGAGGTGGAGGGAAGGTGGGTTTAGAAGGCAGGAGGCGCCTGCAATTTGGGGGACCTACAGAAGCCTCCGGAGGAGCTCCCCTGGGAGGAGGAAGGTGCATTTGTGGCCCTGCTTCCTCCACGTTGGGAAGAGTGGGTCGGGCCACCAGTAGGGAGCAAAGGGGACACCAGGGCCCTGAACCGCGCTTCCAAACCCCCAGGGAACCAGGGGACAGGGCCCAGGGCCACCTGCCAGCGTGGAATCCCCCGCCCTCCGCAACTCACCCCCGCGCCAGGCCCCAACCCCGCACCTTCAGCCCTGGTCGCAAACTCACCATTTTTGGCTTCCGTGGTGACCCGGCGTTCTCTGGAGGAACTTCCCGGCCCCCGAAATCCCCCGGGACACAGGCAGCGGCAGAGTCAATGGGTCACTGGAACAGAAACTCTGCCAGAGAAGCAGTAGCCCGGTGGGTGAGGAAGAAAGCCCGCAATGTTGCGGAAGCCCGCCCTTCCCCTTCCTCTGCGCACTGATTGGACAGTTGCTCCAGCTTCCCGGATGGCTGGCCTCGAGGCCCGCCTCTGCATCGTGACTGACAGCTAACATCATCCAATCACTGGCTGAAATTGGGTAGAGTGACGGATTCTTGGCCCCAGCCCTTTTCAGGAGGAGCTTCCGGGCTGTGCTGGGACCGAATCCAGGTGGGAAGCCTTGGCTTTGCCTGTGGTACAGAGATGACACCTGGCGCTGCTTTCGGCGGAGCTTGGCAAGGCCCTGGGTTTAACCTCAACACAAAAACAAAGCGCAGCTTCTCGGGGAGGCTGAGGCTGGAGGAGCCCAAGGTCAGAGAGACCCTCTCTTAAAATAAAAGGGAAAGGGTGGGATGTAGCTCAGAGGTCCAGGTCAAGCCCCATTGGGTTTATTCCCCAGGACCTTTAAAAAGAAAGAACGATATTGCATCTATACATATATTTTTCCACTCAGCTGATGCGACCTCAAGCGACTTAGAAAGACCCAGTCTCCAAATTTTTGAAACACTATTTAAAGATATCATATATATGACTCATATATAATATCTAAAAATCAAAACAATTTGAAAACTATTTTAGTAATTCTCATCACCTTCTGGCCTCTGTGGCTTTGAGGAGGCAGCCTGAGCTATGAAAGGAAGCAATTGGGGTTGGCTCTGATCCTCAGGGTTCCATCCCCAGCACAGAGGGTGGGGGAGGAAGGAAGGCAATCCTCTAGGGCAGCAATGTGCGGTGGAAATAAAATGGGTGCCTTGTGCTTAGTGAGCATGTTCTACTTTGACTGTTAGGAAGTGTTGTGCAGAGACCTGACTCTGGGGATCCCACAGGTCTGGTCAGGTGTTTGCCTCAACATCAAACAGAAAAGGTCATGATGCAAAGCAGAAAAGGAACTTTGACCAGTGCAGCTACAGCAGGAAGACAAGACATCCTTACCCTGTCTTCACATGCTGACAAGGACTTTGAGGTTTTAGAGAAAGAGTAATCATAGGCATGTATGTATAGGGGAAATTTTATCTAGGATTTAGTATTATCTGTAGGATTTAAGCTTCAGGTATCTGTGTTCTTATAACATGTCTGTGAGCTCACTCTCACTTCCCCCCTTGACACATGTCACTCTATTGCACAGACTGACCTCACTTTGTCAGGAACAAGTCCCCCTCCGTGTATTCTTTCCATGTCAAGGTTTTCAAGAAAAGCCATAAGCCCTAGGAAGCAACATACCCTGAGAACCTGGCCCAGCGCTCTCAGCTTCCTGGGTTTCAGCAGATAGTCAAGCCAGAAAGAAACAAAAACTCTGCTCAGCTTGGCCCATTAACCCTGCATATAAAACAAAAAATTGCCAAGTGGGGTCAATACTGCCTGTCATGTCTACCCCCCTCCTGGAAATTAAGTACAACTTTATTCTCTGCTCTTAAGTGGGGCTTTGTGAAGTCTTTCACATCCTGCTCACTTGCCCAAGTTCATTCTACCTAACAATATTGCCCATGGCCAAGGGGGGCTATTGTGTAAGAAGTCATATTCCCACGGGTGTGGAAAAGTGGGCACATAGCTGCCCAGGGCTGAGAATTGAATTCCAGGTGCTTTTATTGTCCCCATGGTAGAGACTGAATTGAGGGCAGGAGCACTTTGCCTCTGAGCATCCCTTTTATTGTGGTTCAAAAGGTGGGTGTGAGCATAACTGTAATGGGCCTGAGAGAATGCATGAGACCATGTGGCAATGTGTTCTTCACTTATCAGTTTCATTTGAGCGCCCCAATGACATCATCTATAAATCAGAGACCTCCATATGGAATTCCTCCACCAACTCTCTGAAAACACAGGCACTTTTAGCACCTTCAGAAACTCCTGCACAACAGAAGCTTCCACAAACTCTTTATGATAAGGACATTATGGCCACTTGTGATGACTACCAATTACTGAGGGTTCCTAGAGCAGGAAGCTGCCCCTTATGGACCTTGCTATATTATTATTTTTTAAAACCATAGACTTGCTTTTTATTGAATTGGTAAATTTTACAGAGTTCCTAAACTAGTAAACCATGCCTGAGAATCCAAAGAAGAAAACAGTATAATGGACAAGCCCATCCATCCATAAAACAGTTTATTAAATCTTGGTTCCTAATGTATTTTTCTTGGAGGTACTGGGAATTGAACTCGGGGGACACAACCACTGAGACACCTCCCAGCCTTCTTTTTAATTTATTATTTGAGTTAGTGTTTTAGAGACAGCGTTGCACTGAGTTCTTTACTCTTTGTAATCCAGGTAAGTCACCTTACAAATCACAACACTTGGGCTAAGGTTGTGGTTCAGTAGTTGACAACATGCCTAGCATATGTGAGGCACTGGGTTTGATTCTTAGGACAACATATAATTAAATAAGTAAATGTCCACTGACAAGTAAGAAATAATTTTCTTAAAAAGTGAATAAATGGGCTAGGGCCATGGCCTCAAATTGTAGTGTGCTCACCTGGCATGCGTGGGGCACTGGATTTGATCCTCAGCACAACATAAAAATAAATTAAAGATGTTGTGTCCACCGAAAACTAAAAAATAAGTAATAAAAATCCTCTCTCTAAAAAATATGAAAAGAAAGCAAAATCCTCCTGCCTAAGAATCTTGAGCAACTGGAATTTCAGGTGTATACCACAGAGCCAGGGGATTCACAAGAATTTTGAGGATTTCACAGTCTTTCATAAAATTTTAACAAGAGTGGAATTTAAGTCTGCTGCAAATCTTTAAAACTTCTAGTACACTGTACCATTAAATAAACCTCTCCATATTCATCTCAGTTTGTTTCACATAAGCATCACACTACAAAAGTTTGTGACAAAGTGCATATATGAAAGGAAAATATGTGATTCAAGGTCCAAGAGGTGACTTGTTATTGGGTTTTGGCCTCCAAATCATGTATTCAGTATGACACAGAATATTTTAATTGTCATTTAATCATTATATATTCTCACTACTTACTCTCCTAAAAACCCAAACCCATCATAAGGTGGCCATCCACATGTCAGTCCACATGCCAACACTATTAACCAAAAGGGGTAGGCAGATCCTGTCAGAAGATTCTGTAGCCCTCTTAGGAGTCTGAGTCCTGCACTCACGTACTCACCAAGACTGAATTCCTACAAAGAATGCTGGCACCCTAGGACAGTTGCATTCACTCCAGTTCCTCACACTGCCCAGGAGCAAGCCTGCAACTTCTGCTTTGGCAAATGAATTCCTTACAAAGATGTCCAGATTGCATCAAGTACTCATACACCAGTATGCAATATTTCTACTAAATCAAAGATGTAAAACTAGGAAATTGCCACACTGTCTCAGTAGGTGGAAAGACAGTTTACAGTAATCCTGAATGGCTTAAGCTGTATTTATTAAAAACAGAAGTGCCACAGCACACTCTTTTGGCTTTCCTTTCCAAATGAACACTGACACTCAGCAAAAGGCCAGCAACAGATATAGCAGTGACAATCATCCCATCGTTGGCATGTTGGTTACCTTAAAAATTTGAACACAAGTATGTAAGGAACTCTTAGCAATGATCACACAAGATCCATGATTCCTGAATAGGTTGTGGGTGAGGTTTTGCTCAGGATGCTTTGAGTCCATAGGACAGGTCATTGAATTCTTTAGCCTGAGCAGAAACAGCCCTCTCCACATCATGTATTGCACAACATCACCTGGTTGGAAGCTGTAGCTCCATCAGTGATGTAGGGCACATGAGGCTAGACACCCAAGGAATGTTCCAGGAGCAGACTATTAGATGCAGAGTTCTAAGGGGTATCACCTAAAAATTTAGATCACTGCTTGGAATTTCCTTGATCTGCATTTACACCCAGTGTGACAGGGATGGAGGTTCATACTTTTTGTAGGGGTATACATAAAGGTGTCTTTTGTTTTGTTAACAGAAAGTGTTTGTGTATAAATTGTAAGATTGTTCAGAGGTCTTCTAAGCTTTAACACAAAAACAGAAGTCTGTGTTATAACCCACATTGAGATTTTTGCAAATTTTTTTCCTGATATTCTGTTGAAAGATTATGGTGAAGGTCTCTCGAGAAGCTTATTTAAGATTCTTTGGTGGAGAAGGGAGGGCGACTATATTAGGACATCAGACTGTGGTGCTTCTTACCAAGCCTTTGGTCATGTGGTATGTATTAAGAAAATCAGCACACAATTTTCCCAGGGCTAGTGAGCTACTCTAAACACAGAGAGAAATCAAGCCTGGGTTTTTCTGGAATATTCCACCTAAGTATTATTGATGGGGAGAAAAGTTAAGTTGGATGAATTTTTTTTAAAAAAAATTCACTGGTATAAAAGACCTTTAAGAAGGAAGAGACCATCTAAAATTGTAAAGGAGACACCTGCAGAGCTGCATCTGCTGATGTGGTCATCAGTGGGGCCCACAGGCACAGCAATAGCAAACTCACCACCAGAGCTACAGGAGTGCTCAGTGCTAGAATGCCTGCCAGCATGCACAAGGCAGGATTGGGACCCCAGACCTGGGACAAAAAGAGAAAGCAACTCAAGCATAGGGCAAAACATATTTTGAGAAAGTGCCTCTCCAAGTAATATACACAAATGACATTATGTTATAATGCTCTTTAATGTGCCTACATACAGCACAATGTATGACACTTAGAAAAAGTACAAGTGACAAGAGTGTGGTCCCAGAGTCATCAACAGCTCAATAAGGGATCAGGGAAAAGAAAGAGGCCAGCTGCAGGGTAAACAGACACATCCCTATGGTCCCAGCTCCCAGCCTCACCCAATTAAAAAGACTGCGGAGAAATTCAGTAGTAGAGCACTCCTGGGTGGAATCTGAACAAAGAAAGAGAGGAAAGAAGTTCAGAAGAAACATTTCACCAATCTGTACCAAAGGCTGGAGTGGAGAGGCCTAAACTAAAATACACAATATGTAATGAAATATGAGACACAAAAGACTTAAAATACAGGAAAATGGAATCTAACAATAAGAGAGATTTAACCCATAAAACATGTTGCTTTCAAATCCTCATGTTGATGCAATGTTCCTCTCCAATGCAGGGTGCACTTTTGTTACCTCTGAAGAGATAAAAAAGAAATGAAGGCACACACATTTTCACACACCTACAGTGGTTTTCTCAAAAGAAATAAATAAAATGAAATAAAATAAAAATTTCCTCAAGTCTGAACAAGTTCAAATGGATCTGAAACAAGCAAAGGTCCTACCACATTTCTATATACAGGGCTTTTCACTAGTGTGATTTCTTAAATGCTGTTCAAAGGGACCTGGAAAGTTGAAGGTCTTACTACAATTTTTAAAGAGACAAAAAACATCTTCCCAGATGTGAGTTCTTTACGTCTTTGAAGAAATCTCTGAAAGCTGAATACTAGCTCACATGGCTTCTAGTCACCATTTCCTACACTGTGAGTCCTTTCATACAACTGAACAAAACTAGAATAGATGAACCCTTTATATTTCTTACTTGCATAGGATTTATTCTTTTTATTCCAAAAGAATCTTCCCAGTCCTTAGTAAAGTACTGTGAAAACTAGATTCCCCACATTTCTCACACTCACAGGGCTTCTCTCTGTGTTTTCATATATGAGAAGAAAAACAAGGCAGGATGGGAAGCTGACAGGATGTTGCTTTTCTCTGGTATGTATTCTCGTATGTATTCCAAGGCTAATCTCTGGTATGTATTCTTCCATGTTTATGAAGCTGATGGGATGGAGCAAAGGTGTTGCCACACTGCTTACATTCAGAGGGTATATTTTTCAATGTGAATGAAATGGCTTTGAAGGCAATAGGGAAAAATGGAATGATTTGTGATAATTTAAACATTTAAAGAGTTACTCAGTTGGAAGTGGTGGTGTATGCCTTTAATTCCTGAGACTTGAGAGGCTGATTCTGAAGGATCAATGTTGGAGGCTAGCCTCAGCACCTTAGGAAGACCCTAAGAAATGCAGCAAGTCCCTGTCTCAAAATAAAGAGTAACTGGAATGTAGCTAAGTGGTAGAGCACAACCAGAATAAATCCCCAGTGTCTCTGTCTCTGTCTATCTGTCTGTCTCTCTCTCTCTCTCTCTCTCTCTCTCTCTCTCTCTCTCTCACACACACACACACACACACACACACAAATTTTAAGCAGTGTGACTCCTTCCTTGTCTTTGAGGATGACATGAAACATTGATTTAGCAGGTTTTACATTCAAAAAATTTTTCTCCAGTAACTTCCTACATGTATATGAGTGAAACAGTAATAACAGAAACGTTTACCAATTGTTTTCATGAATATGATTTCTCTGCAGTATCTGTTCTTTCACTTGTGTGAAGCAGACAGGATGTGGCAAAAGCTTTTCCACATTGTTGTTATTCATAGCGCTTTTCTCTGGTATGTATTCTTCCATGTCTGTGAAGCGTAGGGAATGCAGCAAAGGCTTTGCCACACTGCTTACATTCATAGGGCTTCTCTCCAGTGTGCATTCTTCCATGAATCTGAAGGTAACTGGATGTAGTAAAGGCTTTGCCACACTGTTTACATTCAAAAGTCTTCTCTCCAATATGTGTTCTTTCATGTCTGTGAAGGCTACTGGATGTAGCAAAGGCTTTGCCACACTGCTTACATTCATAGGGCTTCTCTCCAGTATGCATTCTCTGATGGATTCTAAGTAAACTGGGATAAGCAAAGTCTTTCCCACATACCTTACATTTGAAACCTTCATTCCCCATGTATGTGATCCTGTGCCTTTGAAGACTTGTGAATGAAATACAGGTCTGACCACCTCGTTTACATTCATACACTTTCTCTCCAGCAAGAGTTCTTTCATGTCTTCTTAATACAGAGGAGAAACAAAAGGCTTTCTCACATACCTCACATTGAAAACATTTATGTTCACTGTGTGTTCTCGTGTGTCTTGGAACACCTGTAGGAGAAGATGAGGCTTCACCACATTGCTGATATTCATAGGGTTGCAACCCAGTATGAGTATCATCATGCCTTTGAATGTCACTGGAATGACTGATGACTTTCCCAGGTACTGTACATTCATAAGGTCCATCTCCAGTTCGTATTAACATTTGTGTGTGAACATTTTTGAAAGAAACCAGAGATTTCTTATATTGTTTAAATTCACATGGCTTCTCTTCACATTCCTCATGCTTGTAGTATTTGTGTCCACAGTGAGATGTGATCTGCCTATGAAGGATGAAGGTCATATGAAGTCTTTTGCACACATAATGAAGTCACATGGATTTACTCTATTAAAATTTTATTTTGTTCAATTAAGAATTGGAATTGATTTGAAGGTTTACCCCACACTATTTTGTGCCTTTGAAGTTTACCATATGACTTCTTTAAGGAAGAAGAAGTGACCAGCACATAATCAATGCTTGGATCATTCACAATTTTCTATTTATTGATAGATCTTTACATTACTACCAACATCAGCTAAAGGCTAGGTTTTCTGACTTGTTTAACTTGCCTAAAAATAAGGAGATTGAAAGCAAACAATCTTTTACAATACAGCTACTCTATGGCTATTGTCCAAATAGTGATAGTCACATATGCAATTTCATAGTACTTTTAGCATGTCATACACTTTGAAAAGACTGAATATCTGTTACAGCTACGTATATATTTCTGGTAAAGAAACATTATAAGAATAAATACTTCTCAAATTATGCATACTTCTTTCGTTGGTTTCCTTTAAATATTACATGACAGTTCTCAGATTCCCTCACGAATTCCTCTTGTGAGTACAGTTACCTTACATTGCTCCCAGAGTTTTCAATCTGAACTTCAGTGGTCTTGTCTTCCCATTGTCTCCTAAAATGAAAGAACAGAACAAGCTTTATGAATATTTAGGAGCTAGAAATGCTTTGCCAAATGATACGTGCCATTTATGCTGCAATAATTCACCAACTGATTCCCTTTTCACCTTCTACATAAATGACCAAAATAAACATGAGTTCTCTATTTGATTAATTTTAAAAACATCATTATTACCTATAGAAGCCAGGTTTCTGAGGACTTCCAACATCACATTTCTGTAAAGGTTCTTCTGGGAAGGATCCAGCAAAGCCCACTCCTCCTGGGTGAAGTTCACAGTCACATCCTCAAAGGTCAGTGAGATCTAAAATATCCCACAAATGTATAGTGGAGGCCAGGAGAGATTGACAGCATGAGAAATCTATACTCAACATGCATGATGTTCACATAATTCCCTGGCCTCTCGATTAATTGCACGATTTGGTCCATCAAATCTTTATTGCACTCAACTTCTTCCAACTACTCCAACACTAGAAATTGGCTACTTGGAAGGCAAACATCATACTGATTCATACCCTTCCTTTGGTGAGTTCACAGGAAGTGAGACGGGCTCCCAGATCACACCTAACTTCTTTATTGGTTGCACCTCTATTTCATGTCCTAGAAACATCCTATGTGGTACAGAGCTAATATAAGCACGTCTGATAGTACTTATGTTTAGAAAAGAAAGGTGATGAGCAGGAAATTGCAGGAATCATGAAACTAACCATTTGAGAGAGATTCTGATGGCTCCCTGTACCTACAAGATTAATATAAATAACATGGAATTAACTGATGTCTTGTTTCCTCTGCAAGTCTATTGTTCCATACTTAAAGAAATGCCTAGAACCAGCCACCACCCACACTCTCTGGGCATGGGTTCCCTATGGAGATTCCCTCATAGACAACATTTAGATAACTTTTCACGCAAGTTGTCAAAATGTGTTAACTGGAGATTGAGCTCATCCTGTGAGAACAACTAGAAGTTTGCAGGTGCTTTACTCCAGAACAAATTTAGTCAACTAACTTACTATTAAATGACCAAAAAAAACATGAGTTCTCCATTTGATTAATTTAGTTCATTTATTAATAAACACAACAAATTTATAATTTCCTGTGGTTACGGTCAAACCAGAATGGGGCAAGTAAAAGATGGCACATGTCTTAAAAACAACTCAATGACCCAAAAATGTCACCTTGTCCAAACAACAGCCTTACAATAACTCTCAAAACAATCTTCCTAATAAACAGCAGGCACTACTTTTCTAAGTCTCCTGGGAACAATGAATGTCTAAAGACTGTCAAACTCTTCTTAACAGCATCCGGTTCACTACGACAATGTACAATCATGAGACACATACCAATGTTCTGCTCAAAGACATTTTGATCAATGTTGGGCCACATGTGCAATGGTTGTCTGTTGTGAAAGAGATTCATCGTGCCTGCAGCAATGGTGGTGCAAACAAACCTAAGACAGAAGCTCTTCCAGAGTGTGCTAAAGCAACAAGTTTGTAGCCCAGATTCCTGAACTATCCCACACAGTCTGGGTGTGGAACAGGCCACCACTCACATCTGTAAGCATGCTATGATGTCTGCACAGTGATGAAACAGGCAAAAAGAAAATGTCCCTGCCACTGAAACAGAACCACACTCAGGGACTGAAAACATACAGAACCGCCCAAAACAAGGAAGAATCCACAATTACACTCAGAGACATCAGCCCAACTCTGTCAGGACAATGATGCAGGCAGGAGGGTTTCATGGGCCTTCAAACCTTGGAAGCACACTGAGGTCTCAGGGTCACAGCAACACTCCACAGGACATATATCACACCCTACAGGTGCACCACCAGTGAATTCCCATGTATGCTCAAAGAACATGAGAGCTAGAGCAGAAATCAGATCAGAAGCAGCTGAAAAGCCTCCAGAGAAGGGGACGTGAAACACAAGGCTCTAAACAGACACAGGACAAAGAGGTGACTCAAGAGAAAAGGTGACCATTTTGAAGGAAAAAAAGTAACAGTCCATTATAGGAAATTTACAGGGTACACTAGAGGTGGTGGTGTATTTGTATCTCAGTCATCAAACCCACATTTCTAAAAAGAAGAGCTAGAAGCAATTATTGAAACTGCGGCTTCATAAAACCAGAGAAAGAAGAGCAAGAGAAACCTAAATTAACCACAGGAAGGTAACAGAGAAGGTGTTGATGAAACCGCAACCAGGAAATCCGCAATCTACAAAATCAAGTTCTTCATGAACATCAGCATCAATGATAAACTGACATAAGGCTAAGAATACAGAGGACAGGGACTGGGGTTGTGGCTCAGTGGAAGAGTGCTTACCTAGTGCTTGGGAGAAAGTGGGTTCAATCTTCACTGACACATGAAAAGAAAGAAATAAAAGTGTACAACATACAATAATTTTAAAGAAAAAAGCAAAGAGGACTGAAAACCTGCTATCAGATTTAAAAGTGTCATCGTCAACAATGCATTGGGACTTCAAGATTATCATGAACGTGCTTGACACAAATTAGACAACTTGCAGAAACTGGACCATTTCTTTGAGAGAGACAATCTCCTACAACTTACAGACAAGGGATTAGCCCATGGCTGGTAAAAAAAAAAAAACAAAACAAAAAAAAAAAAACAAAAAAAAAAAAAAACAGGCTCAATAACTAATTACTTCCCAAAAATGCAAGGCGAGGCTCTGACATCTCAAACAGGTGTTCATGATACACTTAAGAACTGCCACCAATTTTCTACTTTTTTCCAGAATATAGAAGCTGAGTTAACACCTCCTAACTCTTTCTGAGCCATAAGTTACCATATAATCCAAATTAAATAGATAAAGAAAAGTATTAAATAGATAACTATAAATGATGCTCAAAGCATAAATGCAAAATTTTATCATAAATGCAAAAAACTATATAATTAAGTCATCACACTCCAGATCTATAAAAATTATGTGAAAATTATGGGCACAGGAACCCTCACTGCAGTGACTACAGCAGCCATATCCAGAAGTGCCCAAAGCTAGACACAAGGAAGATGCACCTTTCAGTACTGAATAGACAAGCTGCATTTTAAGTACACCAAGGAACATCACCAGAAAATGAGCTCTGCTGCCTGGAAAGATACAGCACTCTTAAAGGCAGACTGATAAATGAGAGAAGCAAGTTTGAAATGGCTTAGTGCGGTAAGATTCCAAGTCAAGAACATTCCTTAAGAGACAACATTATAGATGCACTAGCAGAACTGATGGGTACCAGGGACTCAGGGAGCAGAGAGGGAGGGAGCAATGAGGAGGAGTGATGAACGGGTGGAACAAAGGATTCCCAGAGCAGTGAAACTCTTCTGTATGACATTATCTTGTATACTACGTGACACACACAATCACATCACACAGAGGAGGAACCGTAAGGTAAAGGATGAACTTTGGCTTATCATAACATGTTACTTCATCAATACTCTTTATCAAATGTTCAACACGGGTTTAGTAACTAACAAACACCGTACACTAATGTGATATGTTGAAAAGAGTGGAGAGTATCAGCTCGAGGGAAGGGGTATTCAATACTATGAGTAATGTCACATTTAATTGTCACCTTGATTGGATTAAAAGATGCCAATGATTAAAAACCTTATGGGTGTGTCTATAAATGATTGGCATGTGGAACAGTGTGTCTACAAATGATTGGCATATGGAATAGTGAACCAAACTGGAGAACCTCCTTAAGCTAGACAGCACCATCCAATAGAATGGTGTCTTGGGTGGAACAAAAGTTGGAAGAAGAAGGAAGCTGCACCAGAGCCAGCTCCTTTCTTCTCAATGGGTTCTTGATGGCTGCTGCAATGGCCTAAGGATATCAGGCTCTGTCTTCCTAACTCTCCCAAAGTGGACTCTGCCAGTGATTCTCCAGGGAGTTTCCAGAAACTTTGGTCTGGACTCGGGCAGCAGCATTGATCCCTCTTGTTCTGAGGCTTCAACCTCCTCGACTCTGCAGCTACTACTTCTAAAACTCTCCAGCTGCAGACCGCCACTGTGGACACACAGCTTCTGGTCAAGTAGGCCAATCTAATAATTCACCTTTTTATAATCATACATCATGTTGATGCTGTTCCTCTAGAGAACACTGACTAATAAACTATGTAAGCCTAAAATTGCTCATAAAAACAAAGTTTATCTAATAAAGAAGTGAATAAGGGCTGGGGATGTGGCTCAAGTGGGAGCGTGCGCCTGGCATGCATGCGGCCTGGGTTCAATACTCAGCACCACATACAAACAAAGATGTTTTGTCCGCCAAAAACTAAGAAAAATAAATAAATATTAAAACTCTCTCTCTCTCTCTCTCTTTAAAAAAAAAGAAGTGAATAAATGACCAAGCCATGAAGTTTTACAAATATATACATAAGAAACAATAGTACATGCCAAGTACCATTATCATAATAATGCAAAAATAAAGCAAAGAGGAAGAGTCATAGTTACAAATTTCAAAAGTATGGACAAAATCAAGGAAACTGATTTTCAATATTCTTTCCATCTGGAAAGAAATTCGAGGATCAGTCTTCAAAATCATTGTGTGCCCATGTACTCAAAGTGTTACCTTTTGCTGTGCTTAGCAAAACAAAAGGGTTCTGTGAGAAACAATGCACTGTTTGAACTGTGTCCTTGTTGCCATCTTAAGAAGATAAAAGAATGTTCTGCCAAGTTTAAAGTCTATATTGAGATATATATATATATATGCTTTCCAGGAAATAACTAACTACAAGTCAGATAATAAGAAGTATGGAGCACTGTGACCATGAACAATGTTATTCTGAGAATATTTATCCAAGCTGGAAAAGATTAAGCTGCCAGGAGGATGCGTTTCTTTTTTGCTATATAAAAGATGAAGGGAAAAAAATAAAGAGGTGCTCATTCCTACTGTGTGTGTGTGTGTGTGTGTGTGTGTGTGTGTGTGTGTCTTTCTTTCAGCATCTCTGCTGTTACCACCTGATAAGGAACTACAGATGGTCAGCGGGTTCTGACAAGTCACTCCAACTGCTGGTGTGGTGGTGTGCACCTGTAACTTCAGCCAATAGGGAGGTCAAGGCAGGGAAATGGCAAGTTGGAGGTCAGTCTCAGCAACTTAGCAAGACACTCAGAAATTTAGTGAGACTGGTCTTCATCAGATTTAAAAGTGGGGGCTGGGAATGTAACTGAGTGGCAGAGCACTTGTTAGCATGTGTGAGGCACTGGGTATGATCCTCAGCACCACAGAAAAATAAACAAAATAAAGGTATAGTGTCCATCTATAACTGTACAAAATATATGTATATGAAAAAATAAATAACAATAAGGAAGGGCTGAGGATGTGTTCAGTGGTCAAGTGCCTGTAGGTATATTCCCCAGTAAAACACCTGCCCACCTCCAGAACACTGCTCACAAATTGAAATTCATTTCTGGAGGATAACTAAGCAAGAGGAAGTACATGGAGTCAATTCCCAGCACCCAATAAGTAAGCAAATAAGTAAACAACAGTCTACAATATGAATCTTCTTGGAATGTAGAGTAGCTCGGTAGTAGAAAACTTGCCAAGCATGTATGTGGCCCTCATATCAATCTCCAGCAGTCCTCACACATACACACACACACACAAAAAATACATGTAATGAGAGATAAAAATAATTATAATACAAAACATACACAATTAGAGGCATAAAATACAACAAAATCAATGTAAAGACAACACACTTTCTCACAAAGGAGATTGAATGTTCCCATAATCTACACTCTCTAAAAAGAACACTGAGAATTTCAGTAAATTCTGTGAAATTTAGGGCATGGTTTTAGGGTAAACTTAAAAAACACTACATCTAAAATTGAAATAGGATGGTTGGGATTCTGGCTCAGCAGTAGAGTGCTTACCTAGCACATGAGAGGCCCTATATTTGATCCTCAGCACCACATACAAATAAATAAATAAGTATTGTGTCCAACTACAGCAACAACAAAAAATACTTTTTAAAAAATTGAAAATAGCAGACTGTATCTAAGACAAGCCAAAATGTTGTACAGGACAGAGAGAGTAGAGAGAGCATTTATGTTGCTCCGAAATTTCATAAGGTAAAAGGTCAGCTCCCAAAGGGGTGGCCCTAGGAGGAGGCACTTAGGAGGGAACAGGAATCAGGTGACATAGGGGGAGTGCTCTTGAGGGGATCAGCACCCTTATTTAGACGGTTGTATCGCTCCTTTCCAGAAAATGAATATCATTTACTATTTCACTGTTATTCAGTGATTAAATGATCATAGTTGGAAATTTCAGGTATTGCCAAAATTGTCCTTGAAATTTATAATGAAGACGGGTGTGATGGTGCACAGCTGTAACCCCAGCAGTTCAGGAGTCTGAGGCCCTAGGCGATGTAGCAAGAGACTCTGTATCAAAACAAAGAATCTAAAAGGGGCTGGTGGTTAAGCAACTCTGGGTTCCATTCCTGATACCAAAAAACCAGAGTTAACATGAACCTGCCAAGTCCAAATAACAACAGTGAAAAAATGTCATCCTTTCTCAAATTCATCACCTTCTGAAGGACAGATACTAGTTTTTATGAAATCACATTCATAAATTTATATACCACTATTTTGTAGAATTGGACTCAAATTCTGCCACAATAATGCAAGACAGAGTTTCTCTGTATCTTACGTGGCATTTTGGAATCTACGATTGGATATCAATTTGAAATAACTGAAAAGACAACATTAAATCTTACAAACTTTCTATACATACTCAGGCGTAGCAAAAGGTAAATTAGATAAGTGGGTTTATTTTTTCTTTTGGTTTGGTACCCCCGAGATAAAACTGAGAGATATTTTACTACTGATCCACATCCCCAGTCATTTTTATATTTTATTTTGAGATGCAGTCTCACCAGGTTGCAGAAGGCCTGGATAAGTTGCTAAGGCTGCCCTCAAATTTACAACACTCCTCATTAGCCTCTGGAGCAGGAAGGATCACAGGTGTGCACCACTGCACCTGGCTGTAAGTTGGGATTATTAAAAATGGAAATGCAACTAGACTTTTTAAAATTCACTTCTTTCTTGCCTCTTTAATATTAGTCCATCCCATTTGGCTCTGAATAAATAAACCTGGGCCTCAGTTAAGTGAGCACATCATTTCAAAGTGATACACAGAAAGCTTTGGTGCTGAGGGAGCACACATGTGTCAGGCTCAATGGGAAGGGAAGGTCCCTGACAGCTGGGACATGTTCCCTCCTGAACTTGCTAACTGAAAGCCTCTGGGATTACCCTCCAAGACACCTGGACCATGACTCTAGTCTATGAGGCTTTTCAGGTTTGCACAGCTCTACATTGGGGTGGGTGTTCCTTATACTCTGGGAGAGTTTTTGCTCTTTTACACTGTGAGAGAATGCAAGGGTCAGGAATCACTGGTGACCTGGCCCCTCAGCACCAGCATCCACAGCCTGACTGGCCACCTGTCTCCAAAGAATGGGAACAAGGCTTGGGGAAAACAAGGTCCCAAGACGTTAGTTGTCTAGATGAGGCCTGTTCCAGGCGATTCCTAAGGCCCAAGACCTCAGCTGATCCCCCAAGAGGCTGTACCTCACAACTTAGGCTGTCCTCTAAGAGGAGCTGTCCTAGGGCCTGAAATTTCTTGTACCATGCAGGGCGCAAGACAGCTGTGGGCACATGGTGACATCCCCAGGAATGGATAGTGGCTCAGAACATAGGACTCTCTGAGAAGAAACCTGGCTAAGAAAATCAGATTTTGTGTCTACACTAAGAAAGATAAAAAAGAACCCAGAATTTTTGCAGGTGTGAACTGAAGTTCTCTATGAACTTGCTCTATATCAATGAACCTTCAGACCACCTGACTTTGGGGAACTACCATGAGGGTATAAGACAGGGTTCTGTATGGTAGGCAAAAATTACCTTGGGCTCTCTTAACCTCTTTCAAAGCCAATTACCTTAATTTCTGTATTAGTCAAAAATTCTCCGAACAAATGAACCTCTCAGAATATATTAACAACTTTACTCAACATGTAATTACCATCTTCCAAAGCTAACAATGTAATAAAGGACCTACAGGAGAAATTTCCCCCTTTTGACTGTAGCCACCCATCTGATGATCCTACCAAAGATCCTCTGAGGAAAAACTATTTGTGTCTGAGGAACAGATAGGGAGAAAGGACGGATGCACATGTCAGGAGGATAGAAAGGCTATAATGAATTTTTGTTGTTCCATTTTTATTGCATTCTGTCTTGGTTTTGTTTGGCGTCATCTTGTTGGGTTGTATTATAGTAGAAATACGGGATCAGCAATTAGTAAAAAACAAACCGACAGAGTGTTAAGTAAATTGTTAGACGAAGGAGGCATCTCAGTAAAATCAAGAATAGTCAGGGCATACGTTGATACAATACAAAAATATAGCCCATGGCTTTTTAAGGAGGAGTTGTTAGATATATCACAATGGAACCATCATGGTGAAGATTTAAAAAGAATAGAAAAGAACAACCCAGGGACTCTGCCAGTTGGCACATTGACATTGTGGGTGAACGTATCTGGTTTGCTTAGTCCAAAGCCTTCAGTTCAGACAAAGATAGAGGAAGGAGAAGACATATTGATTCAAGTAAAAGAGATCTCTCAAGTTAGTCAGAAAGAGGGAAAGATTCAAGTACAAGAGAAGGTCATTCGAGCTAGTGAGACAGAGGAAGGAAGTTTAGAGCAGAAAAAGCCATCAGGGGAAAAGTTACAACAGGAGACTGCTAATAACACCTTTCTATCAGAGAGAGAAAGTCTCCAACCAACAGCACCACCTCTACAGGAGACTGCTACTAACAGCATTCTATCACCAGAGGGCATAAGTGTCCAATCAACAGCACCACCTCCATATGCTAGGAGACTCCCAACACCTGCAGTTGATAGTTTGGATCCTGAGACAGGATCTCAAGTATGCCCTGTATTTGAGGTAGGAGGGCAGCGAATTTACCAGGGTTTAAATTTCAAATCAGTGAAGGAGCTAAAAGTGGCTGTAACAACCTATGGTCCTCAAGCACCCTTCACTGTAAGCTTGGTCGAATCCATTACCAACTTAAACATGACACCAGCAGATTGGTCTAATATTTGTAAAGCTGTGCTAACTGGAGGACAATACCTGTTATGGAAGGTTGCCAATGAGGAATTTTGCAAGGAGACGGCTAGGCGAAATGCAGCAGCTGGTTATCCTCAGAGAAATCTAGATATGTTGTTAGGAAAGGGACCTTATGAGGATCGGCAGCAACAACTTGCATATGATCCTGGTGTATATTTACAAATTGCTGTAGATGCAGTTAAGGCATGGAAGACTTTACAAGGACATGGAGGTTTACAAGGTCAATTATCTAAGATAATACAAGGAGCTAATGAACCTTATGCTGAATTTGTAGATAGGCTTATTCAAACAGCTACCAGAGTTTTTGGGAATACAGAACAAGCAATGCCATTAATAAAACAACTGGATTATGACCAAGTGAATCGTTGGTGCAGAGATATCATTAGACCATGGAAACAGGAAGATTTAAACACATATATTAAATTATGTAGAGACATTAATGAACAAGAGCAAGTCATGGCAGCTGAAGTAAAACAGGCTTTAGATGCCAGAGACATTAATGAACAAGGGCAAATTGTGGCAGCTGCAGTAAAACAGGCTTTAGATTACAGGCCAAGAACATGCTACAATTGTGAACAAACAGGACATTTTAAAAGGAATTGCCCCATAGGAGGAGGGTTTAACAAAACTAGGTATCAAAGGAGTAGAATACCGGGTATTTGCCCACGATGCCATAGAGGAAGACATTGGGCTAATGAATGCCATTCTCAAACCACCATAGAGGGTACTCCATTACATTGGGCTAATGAATGCCATTCTCAAACCACCATAGAGGGTACTCCATTATCAAAAAACGAACAAGGACAAGGTGTTTATCCACAATATCGTGGACAAAGGCATCGGGCTCCGTTGCCAAAAAATGGACAGGGGGCCCCAATGCTCCAGGGCCACAAACCACAAATATATGGAGCACTGGAGGAAACCAGAAACCCCAGCAACCCCATCAGGGTAGTGCCCAGGACATCAGATCCCTCATCAGACAAACCAGAGGGAGCGCAGGGTTGGACATCTGCGCCTCCACCAGATCAGTACTAACTCCAGAGATGGGAGTTCAAATCATTCCCACAGGGGTGAAAGGACCTCTTCCCAAAGGAACAGTAGGCTTATTATTGGGACGCAGCTCTTCTACTCTAAAAGGACTTTTAATAAGTCCTGGGGTAATTGATCCCGATTATGAAGGTGAAATAAAAATTATAGCCAGTTCTCCAAAGGGTATATCAGTAATTTCACCAGGAGATAGAATAGCACAGTTACTAATAATACCAAGCCTACATGATAAATTTTCCAGTCATGCTGTAGAAAGAGGTTCCAAGGGATTAGGCTCCACAGGTGTAGATTGGGCTATGCTTTCTTTAAATTTAGATTCTCGCCCCATGCTAAAACTAAATATTCAAGGACATGAATTTAATGGGCTACTGGATACAGGTGCAGACCTTAGCATCATCTCTCGTCAAGAATGGCCAAAACATTGGCCATTACAACAAGCCACTCAAACGCTTCGAGGCCTAGGAGTGGCGAATAATCCTGATAGAAGTGCAATGGTATTAGATTGGAAGGATCCTGAAGGATGTGAAGGAACTATACAGCCATATGTATTGGATCATCTTCCTGTAAATTTATGGGGACGAGATGTCTTAGATCAATTAGGTTTGACATTAACAAATAATATCAATCAAAATGCACCCACTATTATGGCTAGACAAGGTTTTAGGAAAGGAAAAAGATTAGAAAAACAAGAACAAGGTATAGCAGCACCAATACAAATAAATCAAGGAACAGACAGACATGGGTTGGATTTTCACAAAGGGCCACTGAGACAATAAAAATTACATGGGAATCAGAAAGACCAGTATGGGTTCCTCAGTGGCCCTTGACTAAAGAAAAGATACAAGTAGCCCATGATCTGGTCAAACAACAATTAGTGGAAGGACATATACAACCTTCCGTATCTCCCCATAATACTCCCATTTTTGTCATCAAAAAGAAATCTGGTAAATGGAGATTATTGCAAGATTTAAGAGCCATTAATAATGAAATGGTCATTATGGGACCTGCTCAATCAGGGATTCCTCAGTTGTCTGCTTTGCCAAAAACTTGGTATGTTTTAGTTATAGATATTAAAGATTGTTTTTTTTCAATTCCAATTCATCCTGAGGATAGTCCACGTTTTGCATTTACTATCCCTGCACTAAATCATGAAGGTCCTGATCAGAGATATGAATGGAAAGTACTCCCTCAAGGGATGGCTGACAGCCCAACTATGTGTCAAATTTATGTTAACAAAGTAATCCAGCCACTTAGAAATCAAAATCCTGAGCTACAAATATTTCAATATATGGATGACATATTATTAGCACACAAAGCTAAAAACACATTGCTAGAATGTTATGCCACACTTACAAACTTATTAAAAAAAATTATAATCTAGAGATAGCAATAGATAAAGTACAATTAAATTTTCCAATTAATTATTTAGGAGTTCTATTATCCTCAACCATGGTCAGTCCACCAAAAATTCAAATACGAGTAGATCAACTCAAATCACTTAACGACTTTCAAAAGTTATTAGGAGACATAAATTGGATAAGGCCTTATCTAGGCATACCAACAGGAGAGTTGGGACCTTTATTTGATATCCTAAAAGGTCCATCAGATCCAAATTCACCCTGCATGTTAACGCCTGAAGCAAGAAAGGCATTAAAAACCATTGAAACATATATGGAAAATATGCATTTGGATAGAATTGATACAAGTTTGCCTTTATTATTTATTGTACTACCAACAAAAAATATTCCTATAGCAGTATTTTGGCAAGAAGGTCCATTATTATGGATACATTTATCTTATTCTCCTAACACTATTCTTACTAGGTATCCGGAGGCTGTAGGACAATTAATACTCAAAGGAATAAAAACAGCAAAGGCAGTGTTTGGAATTTCTCCTAATAAAATTATTACTCCATATACTATGAATCAAATTGATGAATTAGCTAATGAGTTAAATACTTGGGCAATAATCATGTGCAAATCTAATGTTTCATTTGATAACCACTTACCATCTAATCCTTTATTGTCTTTTTGGTCATTGCATCCTGTAATTTTTCCAAAAATGACAAGAAAAACACCTATCATGAATGCTCCAAATATATTCACTCATGGGTCAAATAATGTTACAGCAGCAATAGTTACACCTGATCGAACTTTTACATTTTTAGTACCCAAACAATCAGCTCAAAAGGTAGAGCTTAATGCAGTATTACAAACTTTTGTGATGTTTAAAGATTGTGTATTTAATTTATTTTCTGATAGTCAGTATATAGTTAATGCTATAGTATCCCTTGAAGATGTTGGTAGGATTTTGCCTTCTTCTACTGTTTTCTCTTTGTTTTCCACTATACAAAGTTTAATCTGGGACAGAAAAGATCCATTCTTTATAGGACATATCAGGGCACATACAGGATTGCCTGGAGCCCTTAGTTTGGGCAATGATTTAGCAGATAAAACTACACATGACATACATATTTTCTCTATACTAGAAGAAGCTATAAATTTTCATAAAAGGTTCCATGTCAATGCTAATACTTTACAAAAGCATTTTAATATAACTGAGGAACAATCTAGACAAATAATAAAACAATGTCAAAATTGTGTGACCTTTTTACCACAAGTTAATCTTGGAGTCAATCCTAGAGGACTGATACCTAACCACATTTGGCAGATGGACGTCACACACTTGCCAGAATTTGGAAAATTAAAATATTTGCATGTTACAGTTGATACTTCTTCTGGATTTTTGATGGGCTCCCTTCATGCCGGAGAAAAAACTAAAGTTGTTATAGCTCATTGCTTACAAAATTTTGCCACTGTGGGCATTCCAAAACAGTTAAAAACAGGTAATGCCCCTGGTTATACGTCTACTTCTTTTAAACAATTTTGCTCATCATTTGGCATTACTCATATAACAGGAATCCCATGCAATCCACAGGGACAAGGCATAGTTGAAAGAGCTCATCAAACTATTAAAATGTACTTATTAAAGCAAAAAGACGGAATTGGGAAGGGGTATATATTCCCCAAAGATAAACTTAAAATAACCCTTTTTACTCTAAACTTTTTAAATTTGGATTCATCAGGACTTAGTGCTGCAGAAAGGCATATGTGTCCAAAAAATGTACATATGCCCAAGGTACTTTGGAAAGATATTCTAACAGGACAATGGAAAGGTCCTGACCCAGTAATTGTCTGGAGTCGGGGGTCTGTTTGTGTGTTTCCACAGGAAGAACAGCAGCCGATTTGGATTCCAGAGAGATTAACCAAGGTCCTGACCCAGTGATTGTCTGGAGTCAGGGGCCTGTTTGTATGTTTCCATAGGAAGAACAGCATCCGATTTGGATTCCAGAGAGATTAACTAAAATCCTGACCCAGTGATTGTCCGGAGTCGGGGGTCTGTTTGTGTGTTTCCACAGGGAGAACAGCAGCCAATTTGGATTCCAGAGAGATTAACTAAAGCGAATTCTACAGACCAAAAAGAAGATGATTTGGCTCAAATAAATAACAGCTGATATCCAAAACTCCAATTTGGCTATCCTTACATCTGCGACAGAACCAGGATGCTTTTTTCAATATCTGTTTTATTATTGCCCTTTCCCATATCATGAAGTTCTATTTTGTTTTTTGAGCTCATACAGATCTAGGTTAATGTTTTGCTGATCAGTTCTATTTTTTTTTCTTGACTATAGAGTTTTTAAACATTGCAATGGAGATTTCACCTGTAAAAAGTTATAAGGCCTTTACTATTATGTTATGTGTTGCATGTATTATATTATGTGTGCACACTTGTGTTTTGTGTTATATGTTTGAATGTACATATGTCCATATATCATATATTATGAGTGCTCATAAAAAAATGGATCCAAATATTTTTTTTCATGTGATTTAAATGGTTTAATTTAAATTGGGTAAACAACTGTTAAGAATTGTTTTAATATGTAAACAAAAAAGAAGTTAACAGATCTGTTTGTTTACTTTCACCTATCCTTTTCATTATATTTAATAATTCTCTTCAAGATAATGTAAATTGTTAAGAAAATTGTTTTCTTTTAGTGCCTTCTGGAATGTTACACAATTTTTTCTTTAGCCATTATTGTCAGAATTCCTATCTTCATCCCAGAGCCAGTGAAGACAATGTAAATTGTTAAGAAAATTGTTTTCTTTTAGTACCTTCTGGAATGTTACATAATTTTTTCTTTAACCATTATTGCCAAAATTCCTATCTTCATCCCTGTGCCGGTGAAGACAAAGATAAAACTAATCTACAGTTTCTGCAATAGCCATCACTGAACCGCTTACAGAACTTGCCTAAACTATGTGTCACTTGTATGCATTGTGAACTCACTTGTATGCATTGTGAACTATCTGTTGGTGCAGCAACTTGTGGTAGTGTTGGGATATTTTTGCTGATGATGTCATCGGTGATACAATTTTCCCAAAAGGAGCCGTCAATTGGCTTGGTATATCTTCCTTCCTTCTGCTTGTCATGATCGTTCAGCTAAAATTTGGGGGCCAACAGAGGAGAGGCAAAGAACCTCACCCCCCGAGCTGGTACCTCTCCACAGGTGTGGCTGTATACTAGACAGGTAGTCAATGACGGGTAAGATCCAATTACAATGGTACCAACCTAAGACAGGAGGATCCTTGGTAGGACCTCAAGGCACCAGAGATAGAGGGGGAAACAGGCTGCTCAGAATCACCTAGGCCTTTTGGCAGAGCTCCTGGGGCCAGGAAAGGGAGGAACAGAGTTGGTGAGGAAGAAAAGCCAAATGAGATTTCCAAGCCCGCCCTTCCCATCTGGTCTGGATCTGATTGGAGAGTTCTACCGCAGCATCCCTAATGGGCTGCCCCTAGTCAGGCCTCTGCATTGTGACTGACAGCTAAGGTTATCCAATCACTAACCAAAATTGCCTAGAGTGGCAGATCCTTGGCCCCAGCCCTTTTCAGGTGGAGCTTCTTGGCTGGGCTGGGAACTAATCCAGGTGGGAAGCCTTTGCTGGAACTTGGTACAAATGGTAACATCTGGGATTGAGCTCTGGCTGAGGGAGACTGCTTTCCCAGCACGGGTGATGCCCAGGGTTTTAACCTCACCACAGAAACAAACAACAATTAAATTCTTTTTTTTAAGAGAGAGAGAGAGAGAGAGAGAGAGAGAGAGAGAGAGATTTTTTTTAACATTTATTTTTTAGTTTTCGGCAGACAGAATATCTTTGTATGTGGTGCTGAGGATGGACCCCGGGCCGCACGCATGCCAGGTGAGCACACTACCGCTTGAGCCACATCCCCAGCCCCCCAAAACAATTAAAAATATAAAAAAATACTTACTTAAGGACTCTAAGGCCTGAAGAGCCCAAAGTCAGGTGAAAATCAATAAATGTTAATGTTGTTTACCATGAGGAGTCCTTGTTCCCGAATCCTGCAGTATAACACCAGAGAAGCAGGTGGAGAGTGGAAAGTGGAAAGCTTTCATAAGAGAAAGCATGAAAGACTTCCCCCACCCCAGGAAGAAGGGGACCCAAAAGGCAGAATCCCTGGAAGGGGGAGGTCTTCTCCCTCTTAAACCTAAGGTCATCTTTTGTCCTCCCAAATTCCTGTCCTTTATTTTTCTTTATTGGGCAGGTGCTTGGGCATGAGGGTGGAAGGCCAAAGGGAAATAATTGGGTGGACTTATGGGGTGGGGAGCAGACACACACACACACACACACACACACACACACACACATATAACTCTACTAAACTTCATCTCATGAATGATGAAAAATGATTATAATAGGAAAGGTACAAAATGAGAGGCATAAAATACAATGAAATTAATAGAAAGATGATATAATTTATTACCAAGGAGATTAAGGAGACTGAACTTCTCCATGATCTACACTCTCTGAAAACCCCTGAGCATTTTAGAAAATTCTGTGAAATCCAGGGCCAGGTGTGCTGTGCTTCTTTGTGAACTTAAAAAAAAAAAAACCCTACTTCTACTAATGGAAATGAGACCATATTTAAGATCAGTCAAAATCTTGTAGTGATCATAGTGAGTGTAGACAGAGTGAATTCATGTAACTCCCAAATTTCATAAGCTAACAGTCCAACTCCCAAAGGGGTGGTCCAAGGAGAAGGCACATTTTTTTTTTCTTTTTAATACCTTGGATTGAACCCAGAGGCAGTTGACCACTGAACCACATCCCCAGTCTTTGAAGTCTCACCAAGTTGCATAGGGTCTCGCTAAGTTGTTAAAGCTGTCCTCAAACTATAAATCCTCTTGCCTCAGCCTCTGGAGAAGCAAGGAATACTGCTGTGCACCAGTGCACCTTGCCATAAATTAGGATGTAAATGTAAATAGAATGTAAATGTAAGTAGGCTTTTTAAATCACTTCTTTTTTCCCTCTTTTATAATATTTCATCATATTTGGTTCTGAATAAATAAACTTGGGCCTCAGATAAGTGAGCAGATCATTTCACAGTGATAACCACAGATGGCGGGTGCTGAGGGAGCAAACATATCAGGCTCAAGAGGCAGGGAAGGTCCCCCTGCCAGCTGGGACATCCTCACACCTGGGCATGGTCACTGAAATACTCCATGATCACTCTCCCATGAGACCTAGACCATGACTCCAGCCTATGAGGCTTTTCAGATTTTCACAGCACTGCACTGCGGTGGCTGGTCCTTATGCGCTGTGAGAGATTTTGCTCTTCCACACTGTGAGAGAATGCAAGGGTCAGGAATCACTGGGGACCTGGCCTGTCACCACCAGCATCCACAGGCTGACTGTCCAACTGTCTCCAAGGAATGGGAACAAGGCTTGGGTAAACAAGACCCCAAGAAGTTAGCTGTCTATATGAGACTTGTTCCAGGACATTCCTTTGCCCCAAAACCTCAGTTTATCCCCCAAGAGGCTGTACCTCACAACTTAGGCTGTCCTCTAAGAGGAGCTGACCCAGGGCCTAAAGTTCCTTGAACCATGCAGGGCACAGGACAGCTGTGGGCACATGGTGGCAACCCAGGAAAGGATAGTGGCTGAGAACATAGAACTCTCTGAGGTATCAAAAGAAAACCAGCCTGAGAAATCTGATATGCTGTCTATACCTAAGAAAGATAAAGACAGAAGCACAGGATTTTCCCAGGTGTGAACTGAAGTTCTCTATGAACTTGCTCTATATCAATGAACCTTCAGACCACGTGACTTTGGGAAACTACACCACCATGAAGATAGTAAAATGGGGTCCTGGATGGATGGCAAAAATTCTCATCTGATAGCTTAAGCCCTTTCATAGCCAATTACCTTAATTTCTATATTAGTCCCAAATTCTCAAAACAAATGCACTTCTCAGAATATATTACCAACCTTACCATATAACCACCATCTTCCAAAGCTAACAATGTACTTAACAGACCTATAGAAGAAACTCCACCCCCTTTTTTTCCTGTAGCCACTCATCTGATGATCCTACCAATGCAATTGGTTAATGTATTCATACATAACTTTCTTTTACAAATGACCTTGTCAGCCAAGCACAGTGGGGCACAACTGTAACCCCAGCAGCTCAACTAGGTCAGGAGAACAGCTAAACTCAAAGCCAGCCTCAGCAACTTAGTGAGGCCCTAAGAAACTTAGTGACATCATGTCTGAAAATAAAATATAAAAAGAGCTGCAGATCTGGCTCAGTGCTTAAGTACCCCTGGGGTCAATCCCTGGTATTTAAAAAAAATGTAATCTCTTCCTGGTTAAAACACATACATCATTCAGGATAGGTTGAATCCACATTCCTGAGTATGGTCATTAGTATTTGGGTCAAAATAAACTATTTTCCTCAGGTATGGTGGCCAGTGCCCTTAATTCCACCACCTAGAGAAGCTGAGGCAGGAGGATCACAAGTTCCAGGCGAGGCAGCACAACATGGCCAGATCCACTTTGAAAACAAAATTTAAAAGGGCTGGAGATGAAGGGCCTGAGAATAAATCAGACATTTTATCCTATTTGCATATGTGACTACATGACCAGTGTGAATGGACATTAGGTACAACCAGAAAAAGGAGAAGTTACACTCTATTTACATATAATGTGTCAAAATGCATTTTACTGTCATGTATAAGTAATGGAAACAAAGTAAAATAAACAAATAACTTCTGCCAAAAACAAACAAACAAACAAATAACAAACAAAAAAGGGCTGTGGATGTAAACCAAGATTCAATATCCCTAGTACCAATAACCCACTGCCTTATTTCATTTAAAGTAACTATGTTATCGGAACACAGCATGTGTCAAGTGACTATTCTTTTCCCTCAAGGATGATATTGAGAAACAGAAAACAAAAGTGTTATTCTTGCCAGGGACAGTGGCACGGGCCTGTAACTCCAGGGACTCAGGAGATTGAGGCAAGAGGATCACAAGTTGGAGGACTGGGCTGGGGATGTGGCTCAAGTGGTAGGGCACCCTCCTGGCATGCATGCGGCCTGGGTTGGATCCTCAGCACCACATACAAATAAAGATGTGTCTGCCCAAAACTAAAAAAATAAATAAATATTAAAATTTCTCTCTCTCTCAAAAAAAAAAAAAAAAAAAAAAAAAAAAAAAAAGAAGAAGAAGAAGTTGGAGGGCAGTGTCCCAAGCAACTGGGATACAATCTCATTTTTTTTTTAATTGGGGGGGTTTGCCTGAGGATTTCACTGATAAAGCTTCTCTAGGTTTGAACTGCAATACAAAAACAAAATATTGTTTGAAATATATCAGTAGAGAAAAAGTGAAAAGTAATAGACTGTGTCCATTTGAAGCACAGGAGGAAGACCAGATATTTATGACGGGAAGTGGAAAAGATGGTGGCATTTTAGAACACAGGAGGCAACTGCAATTTGAAAGACAGCTTTCAGAGGAACTAAATTGGGGGAAGTAAAGTGGATTTGGGATCCTGCTTCCTACACGTTTTGAAGAGTGGGGGCGGGCCACCAGCAGGGAGGGGAGGGGAAGCTGGTAACCTGAGCCGCCCATTCAACAATGGAAGCCAAGGGACAGGGCCCAGGGCCACCTGCCAGGGGTAATTGGGCCTCATGCTCCGCAGCTGACCTCAGGGACTGGATACCCAGCCCAATCCTAGGGGCCAGAGAGCAGAAGCCCAGGGCCATCCGCCTTGGAGGACTAGGCTGCACCCTCTGCACCAACCTTGGGCACCCAAAACCCAGTTCACCCCACGGGATCAGTGGCAGAGGCTTAGGGTCAGCCGCCAGCGAGGTGACTTCAAGATTCTACCATCCAGCCCAACACCCAGGACCAGGGGACAGAGACCCAGGGCAACCTCCAGAGGTGACTCCACCAGGCTTCTGAAGCTCACTCCTTTGCGGGGGCCCCAAGGCAGGTGCTGACCATGTACCTTCAGCCCTTGTCATATACTTACCATTTTTCTTTATAGAGGACCCGGTGTTCTCTTGAGGACCTCAAGGCACCAGAGATAGAGGGAAGCACAGGCTGCTCAGAATCACCTAGACATTTTGGCAGAGCACATGGGGCCCGGAAAGGGAGAAGCAGAGTTGATGAGGAAGAAAAGCCCAGGAGATTTCCAAAGCCCGCCCTTCCCCTCTGGTCCAGATCTGATTGGACAGTTCCACCCCAGCATCCCTAATGGGGCGCCCCTAGTCAGGCCTCTGCATTGTGACTGACAGCTAAGGTTATCCAATCACTAAACAAAATTGCCTAGAGTGGCAGATCCTTGGCCCCAGCCCTTTTCAGGTGGAGCTTCTTTCCTGGGCTGGGAACTAATCCAGGTGGGAAGCCTTTGCTGGAACTTGGTACAAATGGTAACATCTGGGATTGAGCTCTGGCTGAGGGAGACTGCTTTCCCAGCATGGGTGATGCCCTGGGTTTTAACCTCACCACAGAAACAAACAACAATTAAAAAATATATAAAAAATATTAGAAGGGCAGGGAAGAAGTCACTAAAGAGAATGAGAGAAGGCGGGTAGAATTCAAGGAAGGGGGAATAAGAAAATTGAAAAGAAATGAAAAGATAAAAGAAACAAAAACAAAAAAACAAACAAAATTAGAAAATAAAGAAACAAAAGAAAAAAAAATTTTACAAAAATAATAATGATAATAAAAAAATGAAAATTAAAATTAAAAAAAAATAATAAAAATTTTTAAAATGACAAAAAGAAGACCTTAAAAGAGCATACTACAGGGATACTGCCACATCAATGTTCATAGCAGCACAATTCACAATTGCTAGACTGTGGAACCAAACCAGATGCCCTTCAATAGATGAATGGATAAAAAAAAATGTGGCATTTATATACCATGGAGTATTACACAGCACTAAAAAATGACAAAATCATGGAATTTGCAGGGAAATGAATGGCACTAGAGCAGATTATTCTTAGTGAAGCTAGCCAATCCCTAAAAAACAAATACCAAATGTCTTCTTTGATATAATGAGAACAACTAAGAACAGAGCAGGGAGGAAGAACAGGAAGAAAAGATCAACATTAAACAGATACATTAGGTGGGAGGGAAAGGGAGAGAAAAGGGAAATTGCATGTTAATAGAGGGAGACCCTCATTGTTATACAAAATTACACATAAGAGGTTGTGAGGGGAATGGGAAAATAAACAAGGAGAGAAATGAATTACAGTAGATGGGGTAGAGAGAGAAGATGGGAGGGGAGGGGAGGGGGCATAGTAGAGGATAGGAAAGACAGCACAATACAACAGACACTAGTATGGCAATATGTAAAAACGTGGATGTGTAACCAATGTGATGCTGCAATCTGTATTTGGGGTAAAATTGGGAGTTCATAACCAACTTGAATCTAATGTATGAAATATGATATGTCAAGAGATTTGTAATGTTATTTTTTAGTATTTATTTTTTATTTTTTCAGCAGGCACAACATCTTTGTTTCTATGTGGTGCTGAGGATTGAACCTGGGCTGCACGCACGCCAGGCGAGCACACTACCGCTTGAGCCACATCCCCAGCTCGCTTTGTAATGTTTTGAACAACCAATAATATATATACAATAGTGACTTAAGGACTCTAAGGCCTGAGGAGCCCAAAATCAGGTGAAAATCAATAAATGATAATGCTATTTACCATGAGGAGTCCTTGTTCCTGAATCCTGCAGTATAACACCAGAGAAGCAGGTGGAGAGTGGAAAGTGGAAGGCTTTAATAAGAGAAAGCACAAAACTCCACCCACCCCAGGAAGAAGGGGACCCAAGAGGCAGAATCCCTGGGAGGGGGAGGTCTTCTCCCTCTTAAAACTAAGGTCATCTTTTGTCCCCCAACATTCCTGTCCTTTATTTTCCTTTATTGTGCAGGTGATTGGGCATGAGATTGGAAAGCCAAATGGAGGGAATTGGGTGGACTTATGGGGTGGGAAGCAGAAACCTGGGCAGGAACAGCCTAGCGTGGTTTGATGAGCATCTTCCTATTTTACTGGGAGCCACTTCATTAACCCTTATTTAGGACTTGCCCAAGGCCATGACGACATGAACAGTTCACTTCTCAGGTGTTTTTTTGGTTTCCCAGGATCAGATCAGATTGCATTTTTTTATTGGGCCTGATATTAGACCCCACTTACCTAGCTACACACACTACAATATTTCAATCAGGCTTCACACACAGGGAGAGCCTACCTTCAAATAAATTAAAAGGGTTGATGATCTAGCTCAGAGGTCGAGCCCCACAGGGAGTTTTCAACAGAACCTCAAAGAAAAAGATACCTATATACATATATAGTATCAGCTGGTGTGACCTCAGGCAATTTAGCAAGAGACAGTCTCAAAATTTTTGAAACAATATTTAAAAATATCATATGTATCATACATATTTGATATGTGAAAATAAATACAGTTTGACAATTATTTCAGTAATTCTCATCACCTCCGGAATACTTATATTTTGAGGAATTAGATAGAGCTAAGAAAAAAAAAACAATTGGTGTTGGTGATTTGGCTCAGTGTTCTCTCCCCAGCAGGATGGAGGGGAAGGAGGTGTGGGAGGCAATTCCCTAAAGCAGCAATGCGAGGTTGAAATAAAATGAGCACCTTGTGCTTAATGTCCATGTTCTACATTTCACTATTAGGGAGTTGTTGGAAGCAATCTGACTCTGGTGATCCCACACATCAGGTTATCTGTCTACCCCAAATCCAAACAGAAAAAGTCATGATGTAAAGCAGGAAAGGAACGTTGACCAGTGAAGCTACACCAGGAAGACAAGGGTACCATGTCCTTAGGCCTCTCTTCAGGGGCTGTCTAGGACTCTCAGGTTTTATAGAAAGGGTAATCAGTCATAGGCATGTGTGTAGAGGGCACACTGTATGTAGGCGTGGTGTCATCTGTGGCTTAAGGCATTTGTGTGTGTTCCATGTCAGTGGTTCAGAGGCACCAACATTTTCAAGAAAAGCCACCAGCCCACCTGCTCCGGCCTGGTAAGCACCATATCCCTAGCTGCTGACCCAGGGCTCTCAGCTTCCTGGGTTTCAACTGATAGTTAAACCAGAAAGAAACAATAACCCTGCTCAGCTCGGCCCATAAAGCCTGCATATGAAACCCCACTTGGGGCACATATGCCTGTGGTGTTGATACCGCTGGTTATGTAAGGGGGGTCTGGCGGAACGTCGGAGGGAGAGACCACACAAGAGACTTACTCCATGCAATTGGCAAAAGGGGATATTTATTGGGATCCATTCCAGCGTGCTGGGACTCTGTGCTCACTCAAGAAGGGTGAGCAGCCCAGAGCCCAGAGCAGGGTTCAAGCGGAGCTTAAGTACACTTTTTGGAGAGGGTGGGGGGCTTAGCATACATCAGAACAAATCATCATGAGGCGCAGGAAAATTGAACAACAACCCTGAGTCAGGATTAGTGCATACATTGGCGGGAACAGATTGGACAGGGGCGATTGGTGCTCCTAAGTGGGGAACACATTCAAACTGATTGGTTTAGGTCCTGCAATGCCTACGTGCCAAGCAACTCGGAACCCTTAGCTATTAAACAACCAGAAAGTCAGTGGAAATATTTACTGGGCAGTTCCAGTATTTTCCTAACAGCTACAGGGATTACAGGTTTTGGGGGTAGCAGAGGGACTCTAACAATACCTAGTCTTTTACTTTTTAACCCAATCTCTGCACTTTGGAAACTTTAGGATGCCTGGTCTTTTACACTTTAACTCAGGCTCTGCAGCTTAAAATCAGCTTGGAAATTTTACCTTTACAGTTACTGGTGAGGAGTTCTGCTCCCTCACATGTTGAAGTTTGAACATTAGAGAAGCAAGCCCAGGCAAGCACACAAAGCAGGGTTTATTTTTAAAGGAGTAACATAGACTTCTCCCCAGGAGGGAGAAGTGGGCCATAGGTGGTATCCTGGTATTCCCAGAAGCAAGGTGTTCAGCCTTTCTATGAGTCCTAGGCTTCCTGTGTTCTCCATGCCTTTCCCCCTTATCTTTCTCCTTCCTTCCTGGGTGAATAGACCCAGGAATGCTTGGTGAGATGGTACAAAGGTGACAAACAAGGGGGATGAAGAGGGAAGGGCAGGATGCAGCAGCTAAGGACACATTAACACCCTTAAAGCTGCCTGTAGGGAGGGGAAATTCCTGGGGCAGGCTACCTTAGCAACAGGAAGGAGCTAGGGCAGGTCCTTGATGAGGGTGGAGCAAGGGCTCTGAAGGGATTAACATTTCTATCCGTCAGGGGACAGTCTGCAACTTGCCAGACTCTCTCAACATTGGCCTCCTTGATCAGACCTGACTCCATTTACCTGTCTGTAGTGACTGCCTGTCTATTTCTGGCTTCAGTATCTGCCCCTTCCCAGAAAGTGAATACAACTTTATTTTTACTCTTAGCTTGAATTGGTGAAGTCTTTCATATCTTGTGTCCTGGCCCAAATTCAGTCTACCCAGCAACATTCCCAATGACCATGGGGAGGGGGCCTTATATATAAACAGTCATAATCCCTCAAGTGTGGAATAGTAGCCACATACCGGTCTAGGGCTGAGAACTCAACTCTAGGTGCTCTCCCCCCCCACCTCTGCTGGGCATTGAATCCATGGCAGGGGTACAGAATCCCTGAGCTCCATCCCCAGCCCTTTTTCTATTGTGGTAAAAAGAAGTGGGTGGGAGCATAAATATAGTGGGTTTGAGAATATAACTCTGAAAACCAGCCTAATTCCTTAAGATTGGGAGCCATCGCATCCAAAACTCATGAAAACTAATTTTTGTTTTAGTATAAATTACTGCAATCTTTAAACTTGCTTGGAATGCCTGCCCATGCCTTGAAGTCACCCATACTTGGCCCTCCCTGACCAGATAACAACCCTCTCTGAAAGCTCAGTGGTACCTCATACATTCTAATGTTGGGATCTGAATTTATTCCCTACCTTGAAATGTTAAGCCATGTAGTTCATTAACCTACTACCTGCCTTTGTATTATGCTTATCCAAATCCTGGTGTCTGTAAGTTCTCAAGACACCCCTCTTTGCAAACTTTTGTGTTATGAAAATGTGTTCCGAGGGCTGGGGATGTGGCTCACACAGTAGCTCGCTCGCCTGGCATGCGTGAGCACCACATACAAAAAAGATGCTCAGCACCACATACAAAAAAAAAATGTTGTGTCTGCCGAAAATGAAAATTAAATATTAAAAATTCTCTGTCTCTCTCTCCCTCTGTCTAAAAAAAGAGTTGTTGTTTGATTTAAAACAAATGTGTTCTGAGACAGCTGGAGTATCTTTAGCCTGGGGTTTGAGGACAGACATGGCCAGCTCCTGGGTACATAAATAAAATTTTGATTAAGTTTGATTCAAAATTGGAGTCTGTGTTCTTTTTCTTGTGTTGTGGTTCAACAGTGCCAGTGAAAGGGTAAAGTTTCTAAGCTGCAAAGCCTGAGTTAAAATGTAAAGGACCAGGCATTGTAAACCTGCTTCTAAACTGCAAAGCCTGGGTTAAATTCCTGGAGCTGTTAGGACAATATCCGAACTTCCCAGTAAATATTCCTCCTGATCTTCTGGTTGTTTAATAACTTAGGACCCTGAGTAGCCCGGCACATAGGCATTCAAGGCCCAAAACCAATCAGTTTGAATGTGTACCCCGGTTAGGAGTGACCAATCACCCCCGCCCAGCCTGTTCCCTCCAATGAATGTACTAATCAAGTCTAAGAATTATTGTTTGATTTTCCCGCGGGTGTATGGTGATTGGTTAAAGGAGACTATGATGTGTATAGTCCCCACTCTCCCCAAAAAGTGTACTTAAGCACTGCTCAACCCTTGCCCTAGGTTCTGGGTCTTTCCCTCTTCCAGAGTGGGCATGGAGCCCCAGCATGCTGAATCAATAAATCCCCTTCTGCCAATTGCATGAGTGGTCTCTTGGTGGTCTCTTTCTCCAAGGCTTTACCGGACACTTACACCAGGGTTCGGTAAAGCCTTGGAGCTGATGGGATGGAGCAATGGTGTTGCCACACTGCTTACATTCAGAGGGTTTATTTTTCAATGAGAATGAAATGCCATTGAAGGCAATAGAGAAAATGGAATGATTTGTGATATTTTTATACATTTAAAGAGTTACTCAGTTGGAAGTGGTGGTGTATGCCTTTAATTCCTGAGACTTGAGAGGCTGATTCTGAAGGATCAATGTTGGAGGCTAGCCTCAGCACCTTTGGAAGACCCTAAAAATGCAGCAAGTCTCTGTCTCAAAATAAAAATTAACTGGAATGTAGCTAAGTGGTAGAGCACAACCAGAATAAATTCCCATTCTCTCTCTCTCTCTGTCTCTCTCTCACACACACACACACACATTTTCAGCAGTGTGAGTACATTCTTGTCTTTGAGAATGACATGAAATATTGATTTACCAGGTTTTACATTCAAAGGATTTTTCTCCAGTAACTTCCTACATGTATATGAGTGAAACAGTAATAACAGAAAAGTTTACCAATTGTTCTCATGAATATGATTTCTCTGCAGTATCTGTTCTTTCACGTGTGTGAAGCAGAGAGGATGTGGGAAAAGCTTTTCCACATTGTTGTTATTCATAGCGCTTTTCTCTGGTATGTATTCTTTCATGTTTGTGAAGCGTAGGGGATGCAGCAAAGGCTTTGCCACACTGCTTACATTCATAAGGCTTCTCTCCAGTGTGCATTCTTCCATGAATCTGAAGGTAACTGGATCTAGAAAAGGCTTTGCCACACTGCTTACATTCATAAGGCTTCTGTCCAGTATGAGTTTTTTCATGTGAGTGAAGGTGACTGGATGTAGCAAAGGCTTTGCCACAGTGCTTACATTCATATGGCTTCTCTCCAGTGTGCATTCTTCCATGAATCTGAAGGTAACTGGACGTAGCAAAGGCTTTGCCACACTGCTTACAATCATAGGGCTTCGCTCCAGTATGAGTTTTCTCATGTAAGTGAAGGCTAGAGGACTGAGTGAAGGCTTTCCCACACTGCTTACATTCATAGGGCTTCTCTCCAGTATGAGTTCGTTCATGTATCTGAAGGCCAGAGGCAGTAGTGAAGACTTTTCCACATTGTTGACATTCAGAGCATTTCTCTCTAATATGTCTTCTTCCATGAATTTGAAGGTTACTAGATGTAGAAAAGGCTTTTCCACACTGCTCACATTTACATGGCTTCTCCCCAGTATGAGTTTTTTCATGTGACTGAAGGTAACTGAATGTAGCAAAGGCTTTGCCACAGTGCTTACATTCATAGGGCTTTTCTCCAGTATGCATTCTTCCATGAATCTGAAGAGAACTGGACGTAGCAAAGGCTTTGCCACACTGCTTACATGCATAGGGCTTCTCTCCAGTATGAGTTTTTTCATGTGTGTGAAGGTTAGTGGACTGAGTGAAGGCTTTGCCACACTGCTTACATGCATAGGGCTTCTCTCCACTGTGCATTCTTCCATGAATCTGAAGGTAACTGGATCTAGAAAAGGCTTTGCCACACTGCTTACATTCATAAGGCTTCTGTCCAGTATGAGTTTTTTCATGTGAGTGAAGGTGACTGGATGTAGCAAAGGCTTTGCCACAGTGCTTACATTCATATGGCTTCTCTCCAGAGTGTTTTCTTCCATGAATCTGAAGGTAACTGGACGTAGCAAAGGCTTTGCCACACTGCTTACAATCATAGGGCTTCGCTCCAGTATGAGTTTTCTCATGTAGGTGAAGGCTAGAGGACTGAGTGAAGGCTTTCCCACACTGCTTACATTCATAGGGCTTCTCTCCAGTATGAGTTCGTTCATGTATCTGAAGGCCAGAGGCAGTAGTGAAGACTTTTCCACATTGTTGACATTCAGAGCATTTCTCTCTAGTATGTCTTCTTCCATGAATTTGAAGGTTACTAGATGTAGAAAAGGCTTTTCCACACAGCTCACATTTATATGGCTTCTCCCCAGTATGAGTTTTTTCATGTGACTGAAGGTAACTGAATGTAGCAAAGGCTTTGCCACAGTGCTTACATTCATAGGGCTTCTCTCCAATATGTGTTCTTCCATGTCTGTGAAGGTATCTGGACTTAGCAAAGGCTTTGCCACACTGCTTACATGCATAGGGCTTCTCTCCAGTATGAGTTTTTTCATGTGTGTGAAGGTTAGTGGACTGAGTGAAGGCTTTGCCACACTGCTTACATGCATAGGGCTTCTCTCCAGTATGAATTTTTTCATGTGAGTGAAGGCCAGAGGACTGAGTGAAGGCTTTGCCACACTGCTTACATTTATAGGGCTTCTCTCCAGTGTGCATTCTCTGATGGATTCTAAGTAAACTGGGATAAGCAAAGTCTTTCCCACATACCTTACATTTGAAACCTTCATTCCCCATGTGTGTGATCCTGTGCCTTTGAAGACTTGTGTATGAAATACAGGTCTGACCACCTCGTTTACATTCATACACTTTCTCTCCAGCATGAGTTCTTTCATGTCTTCTTAATAAAGAGGAGAAACAAAAGGCTTTCCCACATACCTCACATTGAAAACGTTTACGTTCACTGTGTGTTCTCATGTGTCTTGGAACACCCATGGGAGAAGACGCGGCTTCACTGCATTGTTGATATTCATAGGGTTGCCACCCAGTATGAGTATCTTTATGCCTTTGAATGTCACTGGAATGATGGATGACTTTCCCACGTACTGTACATTTAAAAGGTCCATCTCCAGTTTGTATTAACATTTGTGTGTGAACATTTTTGGGAGAAACCAGAGATGTCTTATATTGTTTAAATTCACATGGCTTCTCTTCACGTTCCTCATGCTTGCAGTATTTGTGTCCAGAGTATGATGTGATCTGCCTATCAAGGAATGAAGGTCATATGAAGTCTTTTGCAAACATAATGAAGTCACATGGATTTACTCTATTAAAATTTTTCTTTGTTCAATTAAGAATTGGAATCGATTTGAAGGTTTTCCCACATTATTTTGTGCCTTTGAGTTTACCATATGACTTCTTTAAGGAAGAAGAAGTGACCAGCACATAATCAATGCTTGATTCATTCACAATTTTCTATGTATTGATAGATCTTTACATTACTACCAACATCAGGTAAAGGATAGGTTTTCTGACTTGTTCAACTTGCTTAAAAATAAGGAGATTGAAAGCAAACTATCCTTTTCAACACAGCTTCTCTATGGCTATTATCCAAATAGTGATATTCACATATGCGATTTCATATACTTTTTGCATGTCAAATACTTTGAAAAGACGGAATATCTGTTACAGCTAAGTATATACTTCAGGTGAAAAGCACTATAAGAATAAATACTTCTCAAATTATGCATACTTCTTTCGTTGGTTTCCTTTAAATATTACATGACAGTTCTCAGACCCCCTCATGGACTCTTCTTGTGAGGACAGTACCTTACATTGCTCCCAGAGTTTTCAATCTGAACTTCAGTGGTCTTGTCTTCCCACCTGTTTCCTAATATGAGAGAACAGAACAATCTTTATGAATATTTAGGAGCTAACAATGCTTTGCCAAATGATACATGCTCTTAATGCTGCAATAATTCAAAAACGGATTCCCTTTTCACCTTCTACATAAATGACCAAAATAAACATGAGTTCTCTATTTGATTAATTTTAAAAAAAGATCATTATTACCTATAGAAGCCAGGTTTCTGAGGACTTCCAGCATCACATCTCTGTAAAGGTTCTTCTGGGAAGGATCCAGCAAAGCCCACTCCTCCTGGGTGAAGTTCACAGCCACATCCTTAAAGGTCACTGAGATCTAAAATATGCCACCAAATGTATAGTGGAGGCCAGGAGAGATTGACACCATGAGAAACCTGTACTCAACATGCATGGTGTTCACATGATTCCAGGAGGAACCCTAAGGTAAATGATGAACTTTGGCTTATCATAACATGTTGCTTCATCCATTCTCTTCATCAAAGGTTCAACACTGGTTTAGTAGCTAACAAACACTCTACACCAATGCAATATTTTCAGAACAGTGGAGACTATCGGCTGGAGAGAAGGGGTATTCCATACTATGAGTAATGACACATTTAATTGTCATCCTGATTGGATTAAAAGATACTGATAATTAATGAGATTTTGTGTGTGTCCATAAGGGTGTGTCTACAAATGATTGGCATGTGGGATAGTGAGCCAAACTGGCAAACCTTTTTAAGGTAGGCAGCACCATCCAATAGGACTGTGTCTTAGGTGGAACAAAAGTTCAAAGAAGAAGGAAGCAGCAGCAGAGCAAGCTCCTTTCTTCTCCAATAGGTTCTTGTTTGCTACTGCAATGGCCTGAGGGTATCAGACACTCCCTTGTTCACTCTCCCAATGTGAACTCTGCCAGTGATTCTCCAGGGAGTTTCCAGAACTTTTGGTCTGGACTAGGGCAGCATCATTGATCCCTCTTGTTCTGACACTTCAGCCTCTTGGACTCTGCAGCAACTACTCCAAAAACTTTCCAGCTGCAGATGGCCACTGTGGACATCCAGCTTTGGGTCAAGTAGGCCAATCTAATAAGTCCCCTTTTATAATCAAACTTCCTCTTGATGCTGTTCCTCTATAGAAAACTGACTAATAAACTATATAAGCCAAAAATTGCTCTGAAAAATAAAGTCTAACTAATAAAGAGTAAATAAACTACCAAGCTATGAAATTTTACACATATATACATAAGAAATAACAGTATATGCTAATGCCATTTTTATAATAATGCAAGAATAAAGGAAAGAGTCATACGTACAAATTTCAAAACTATGAACAAAAGCAGGGAAACTGATTTTCAATACTATTTCCATCTGGAAATAAATTGGATGATAAACCTTCAAAAGTCATTCCAGGGTCTGGGGATGTGGCTCAGTGGTAGAGCACTCTACTTGCACGTGCAAGACCTTGGGTTCAATCCTCAGCACCACATATAAATGAATAACTAAAATAAAGGTATTGTGTCCAACTACAAATAATTTTTTTTTTAAAAAAGACATTCCAACTGCTGGTGTGGTAGTGTGCACCTGTAATTTCAGCCACTAGGGAGGTTAAGGCAGAGAAATGGCAAGTTGGAGGCCAGTCTCAGCAACTTAGCAAGATACTCAGAAATTTAGTGACACTGTCTTCATCAAGAATAAAAAGGGGGGATTGGGACTGTAACTGAGTGGCAGAGCACGTGGTAGCATGTGTGAGGCACTGGGTATAATCCTCAGCACCACAGAAAAATAAACAAAATAAAGGTATTCTGTCCATCCATAACTGTACATATATATGAAAAAATAAATACATAAGAAGAAGGGCTGAGTACGTGCTCAGTGGTGAATGGGGCTGGGGATGTGGCTCAAGTAGTAGCACACGCGCCTCGCATGCACAGGGCGCTGGGTTCGAGCCTCAGGAGCACATAAAAATAAAATAAAGATGTTATAAAAACCGAAAACTAAAAAATCAATTTAAAAAAATTACATTGAAGATGGGAGTGATGGTGCACACCTGTATCTAGAGGTTCAGGAGTCTGAGGCACTAGGCAATGCAGCAAGATTCTGTACCAAAACAAAGAATCTAAAAGGGGTTGGTTAAGCACCTCTGGGCTCCATTCCTGATACCAAAAAATCCATGAACCTGCCAAGGCCAGACAAGGACAGTGAAAAACTGTCACCCTTTGTTCAATTCATCACCTTGTGAAGCACAGATACTAGTTTTCATGAAACCACATTCATAAATTTATCCACTACTATTTTTGTAGAATTGGACTCAAAATCATCAGCAATAATGCAAGACAGAGTTTCTCTGTATCTTATGTGGGATTTTGGAATCTAGGACTGCAGTTCAATTTGAAACCACTGAAAAGACAAGACTGAATCTTAGAAATGTTCTATATAAACTCAGGGGTAGCAAATGGTAAATTAGGTAATTAGGTGTGTTCATTTTTTTTCTACCCCCCAAAATAAAACCCAGAGACATTTTACTACTGATCCACATCCCCAGTCATTTTTATATTTTACTTTGAGATGCAGTCTCAGCAGGTTGCAGAAGTCCCAGCTAAGTTGCTAAGGCTGTCCTCAAATTTGCAACACTCCTGTCTTAGTCCCTGGAGCAGGAAGGATCACAGTTGTGCCCCAGTGTACCTGGCTGTAAATTGGGAATTTTGACAATGAAAATATAACTAGACTTTAAAATCCAATTCTTTCTTGCCTCTTAATAATAGTCCACCCCATATGGCTCTGAATAAATTAACCTGGGCCTCAGATAAGTGAGCACATCATTTCAAAGTGATACACAGAAAGCTTTGGTGCTGAGGGAGCACACATGTGTCAGGCTCAAGGGGCAGGGAAGGTCCCTGAAAGCAGGGACATGCACCCTCCAGGTCTTGCTCACTGAAAGCCTCCAGGATAACTCTCCCATGGACCTGGACCATGATTCCAGTCTATGAGGCTTTTCAGGTTTGCACAGCTCTGCACTGGGGTGGGTGGTCCTTATGCTCTGGGAGAGGTTTTGCTCCTTCACACTGTGAGAGACTGAAAGGGCAGGAGTCACAGCTGACCTGGCCCCTCAGCACCAGCATCCACAGGCTGACTGTCCAACTTTCTCCAAAGAATGGGAACATGGCTTGGGGAAAACAAGGTTCCAAAAAGTCAGTGGTCTAGATGAGGCTTGTTCCGGGACATTCCTTAGCCCCAAGACCTCAGCTGATCCCCCAAGAGGCTGTACCTCACAACTTAGGCTGTCCTCTAAGAGGAGCTGACCCAGGGCCTGAAATTCCTTTTACCATGCAGGGCACAGGACAGCTGTGGGCACATGGTGGCAGCCCCAGGAATGGATAGTGGCTGAGAACATAGGACTCTCTGAGGTGTCCAAAGAAAACCTGGCTGAGAAAATCAGATTTGGTGTCTACACCGTAGGAAGATATAAAACAACAACAACATGAAAAACAACAACAAAAAACAGAATTTAGGCAGGTGTGAACTGAAGTTCTCTATGAACTTGCTCGATATCAAAGAACCTTTAGAGCACCGGACTTTGGGGAACTAGACCACCATGAGGTATAAGACAGGGTTCTGCATCATTGGCAACAATTATCTTGGCCTCTCTAAAGCTCTTTCAAAGCCAATTACCTTAATTTCTGTATTAGTCAAAAAATTCTCCAAACAAATGAACTTCACAGAATATATTACTAACCTTACCGGACATATAACCACCATCTTCCAAACCTAACAATGTAATAACGGACCTACAGAAGAAATTTCCCCTTTTTTACTGTAGCCACCCATCTGATGATCCTACCACTGCACTTGGTTAATTTATTCATGCATAACTTCCTTTTCAAAAGTTCTTGTCAGGCATGCATAGTGGGGCACAACTATAATCCCAGCAGTTTGAGAGATTGGGTCAGGAGGACTGCTAAATTCAAAGCCAGCCTCAGCAACTTTGTGAAGCCCTAAAAAATGTAGTGAGATCATGACTCAAAATAAAATATAAAAAGGGTTGCTGATACGTTTCAGTGATTAAGTTCCTCTGGGTTCAATCCCTGTTATTAGAAAAGATGTAATTTCTTCCAGAATGGGACACATACATCAATCAGGATAAGGTGAATCCATGTTCCTGAGAATGGTCATTAATATTTGGGTTAAAATAAACTATTTTCCTCAGGTATGGTGGCCAGTGCCTTTAATTCCAACAGCTTGAGAAGCTGAGCCAGGAGGATCAGAAGTTCCAGGCGAGCCTAGACAACATAGCCAGATCTTGTCTGAAAATAAATTTTAAAAGGGCTGGAGATGAATGACAAGAGAATAAATCAGACATTATTATCCTATTTGACTACATGACCCATGCGAATGGACATTAGGTACAACCAGAAAAAGGAGAAGTTACACTCTATTTATGTATGATGTGTCAAAATGCATTTTACTCTCATGTAGAAGTAATAAAAGTCAAGAAAAAAAATAACTTCTACCAAAAACAAACAAGCAAACATACAAAAAAGAGCTGAGGATGTAGCTAAAGTTTCAATATCCCTAGTATGAATAATCCACTGCCTTATTTCATTTAAAGCAGCTATTTTACCAGAACACAAGATGTGTCAAGTTACTATTCTTTCCCCTAAAGGATGATATTCAGAAACAGAACAAAAAAAGTTATGGGTTGGGGATGTGGCTCAAGAAGTAGCATGCTCACCTGGCATGCGTGAGGCCAGGACTCAATCCTCAGCACCACATACAAACAAAGATGTTGTGTCTGCCAAAATAAATAAATAAATATTAAAATTCCCTCTCTCTTTAAAAAAAAAAAAAAGGTTATGCTTGTCAGGGATAGTGGCACATTCCTGTAATCCCAGGGACTCAGGAGGCTGAGGCAGGATGATCATAAACTGGAGGACTGTGTCCAAAACAAGTGGTATATGATCTCTTTTTAAAAAGGGGGGGGGGGGGTTCCTGAGGATTTAACTGATAGACCTTCTCTAGTTTTGATCCCCAATATAAAAAGAAAATATTCCTTGCAATACTTCACTAAAGGAAAAGTGAAAGTGAATAGACTGTGTTCATTTGAAACACAGGAAGAAAATATATTTGAGAGTGATGGGAAGTGGAGAGGAAGATGGCATTTTAGAACGCAGCAGGCAACTGCAAATGAAGGACCTACAGCAGCCTTCAGAGACTCTGAACAGGGAAAAGGAAAGTGGATTTGCGATCCTGCTTCCTTACACATTTGGAAGAGTGGGTGCAGGCCAGCAGCAGGGAGGGGAGGGGAGGGGAGGGGAAGCTGGAGACCTGAGCAGCCCATTCAACAATGGAAACCACAGCATGGAGCCCAGGGCCACCTGCAGCGAGAATTGGGCCACATGCTCTGAGCTGACCTCAGGCACCAGCCCACCTCTCAGGCCCAGGGAGCAGAAGCCCAGGGGCAAACACCATGGAGGACTAGGCCGCACCCTCTGCACCAATTTCAGGCACCCAACACCCAGCTCACCCTGTGGGATCAGGGGATAGAGGTTTTGGGTCAGTCGCCAGGGAGGTGACTTCAAGTTTCTACCATCCAGCCCAACCCCCAGGACCAGGGTAGAGACCCAGGGCAACCTCCAGAGGTGACTCCGCCAGGCTCTGCAGCTCATTTGGTTTGCGGGGCCCCAAGGCAGGTGCTGACCATGTACCTTCAGCCCTCCTCACATACTCACCATTTTTATCTTCCTCGGGGACCTGGTGTTCTCTTGAAGAACCCCTGAGCACCAGGGATCTCCGGGACACTGGCTGCTCAGAATCACCTAGGCCTTCAGGGCAGAGCACATGGGGCCAGGAAGGAAGAGCAGAGTTGGTGAGGAAGAAAAGCCCGCGAGATTTCCAAAGCCCGCCCTTCCCCTCTGTTCATGAATCTGATTGGACAGTTCCACCCAAGAAACACTAATGGGCCTCCTCCAAGAACACCTCTGCCTTATAACTGACAGCTAATGTTATCCAATCACTTCCTAAGATTCCCTAGAGTGACAGATCCTTGGTCCCAGTTCTTTTCAGGTGGAGTGTCTTTGCTGGGTTGGAAAAATATCCCAAGTTAGAAGCCTTTGCTTGGAACTTGGTAAGGATGGGATTGAGCTATGGCTCTGGGAGACTGCTTTCCCAGCATGGGTGTTACCCTCACCACAGAAACAAACAACAATTAAAAAAATTACTTGGGGAGGCTGAGGCAGGAGGAGCCCAAGGTTCAGGTCAGGATCTACAGTGTTAACCGTGTTTACTGTGACGGGTCCTTGCTTCCCCAAATGCTGAAGTATAACACAGAAAAGCACGTGGAGAGTGGAAAGTGGAAGGCTCAATTAAGGGAGAGCAGAAAAGATTCACCCCCACCCCCAGGAAGAAGGGGACTGGAAAGGAGAAATCCTTGGAAAACAGAAGTCTTCTCTCTTTTATATCTAAGGTCGTCTTTTGTCCTCCCACATTCCTGTCCTTTATTTCTCTTTATTGTGCATGTGATGGGGGTTGCAGGTGGAAGGTCAAAAGGTGGGAAACTGATGGACTGGTGGGTCAGGGAGCAGAAACCAGGGCAGGAACAGCCTAGGGGGGGTTGATTAGCATCTTTTACTGGGAGCTACTTCATTAACCCTTATTTAGGACCTGCCCAGGGTCATGGTGAAGTGGCACCCCCTTTCTCCACAGAAAAGCCCTCTTCCCCATGGCTGATTTTAGGACTGTCAGCAAAAGAGTCCATTGTAGATAAACTTCCTATTTTCATGTCACCCTGTTTACTTGGCTACTGACCGAGAAGATACCAGCACTCCAGGTGCTGAACACCCCCTTACTAGTCATCACAAACCCATCCAGTATAGTACTTTGAAGAAATGTGCAAAGGAGGTCTCTGGCCTTGAGCTGGGCTTCACAGAGATGTCTACATTTTTAAGATAAGTTACAATTGGGCTCCATGGTAACAGCTGGCAGGGGAGGAAAGAAAGGGGAGAAGAAGCTCTCCCCTTCTCAGGTGTTGTCCTTGAAGAGTTAACTTGCCCAGAACAGTGAAAGAAAAAGCTGCTTTTATGTGAACTTCTGAGCCCCTCCCCTTACATACTGGGTATAAAACTCTGAAACTCCCTGAACTTGGGGTTCAGGGGAATGATTGATTACAGCAAAGGCTGTACCCTCTGAACCTTGCTGCAGGCAAGTAAAAGTGTTTCCTGCTATGTTTGGTGCCTTGCCTCATTTGTCCCTACAACAATGGGACATTAATATTTCAATTTCTCAGGTGTTGTTCTGGTATTCCCAGGCTCAGATTAGACTCCATTTTCTTTATGGTTCCTATTGGACCACATTAACCTAGCTACATAGACTCTTTTCTTTAAACCTGGCTTCACAAACAGGGAAATCCTATCTGAAAATAAAATAAAAGGGTTGGAGTTCAAGCTCAGAGGTCGAGCCCCACAGGGAATATACCACAGAACCTCAAAGAAAAAGATACCTATATACATATATAAAATCACTTGGTGTGACCTCAGACAACTTAGCAAGACAGTCACAAAATTTTTGAAACAATATTTATTTATTTTTATTTTTTATTGTTGGTCGTTCGAAACATTACATAGTTCTTAATACATCATATTTCACAGTTTGATTCAAGTGGGTTATGAACTCCCAATTTTACCCCGTATACAGATTGCTGTATCACATCAGTTACCCTTCCATTGATTGACAAATTGCCTTTCTAGTGTCTGATGTATTCTGCTGTCTGTCCTATTCTCTACTATCCCCCCTCCCCTCCCCTCCCCTCCCCTCCCCTTTTCTCTCTCTACCCCTTCTACTGTAAATCATTTCTTCGATTTGTATTATCTTGTCTTACCCCTCCTTTCCTCTTATATGTCATTATGTATAACCCTGAGGATGGCCTTCCATTTCCATGCGATTTCCCTTCTCACTCCCTTTTCCTTCCACCTGTCATCCCTGTTTAATGTAAATCTTCTTCTCAAGCTCTTCCTCCCTACCCTGTCCTTGTTTACTCCCCTTATATCAAAGGAGTCATTTGGTATTTTTTTTTAAAGACTGACTAGCTTCACTTAGCATAATCTGCTCTAATGCCATCCATTTCCCTCCAAATTCTATGATTTTGTCATTTTTTAATGCAGAGTAATACTCCATTGTGTATAAATGCCACATTTTTTTATCCATTCATCTATTGAAGGGCATCTAGGCTGATTCCACAATCTTGCTATCGTGAATTGTGCTGCTATGAACATCGATGTAGCAGTGTCCCTGTAGCATGCTCTTATTAGGTCTTTAGGGAATAGACCGAGAAGGGGAATAGCTGGGTCAAATGGTGGTTCCATTCCCAGCTTTCCAAGAAATCTCCATACTGCTTTCCAAATTGGCTGCACCAAATTGCGGTCCCACCAGCAATGAACAAGAGTGCCCTTTTTCCCGCATCCTCTCCAGCACTTATTGTTGTTTGACTTCCTAATGGCTGCCAATCTTACTGGAGTGAGATGGTATCTTAGGGTAGTTTTGATTTGCATTTCTCTGACTGCTAGCGATGGTGAGCATTTTTTCATGTAGTTATTGATTGATTGCATGTCCTCCTCTGAGAAGTGTCTGTTCCGGTCCTTGGCCCATTTATTGACTGGGTTATTTGTAATCTTATTGTCTAATTTTTTGAGTTCTTTGTATATTCTGGTTATTAGGGCTCTATCTGAAGTGTGTGGAGTAAAGATTTGTTCCCAGGATGTAGGCTCCCTGTTTATCTCTCTTATTGTTTCTTTTGCTGAGAAAAAACTTTTTAGTTTGAGTAAGTCCCATTTGTTGATTCTAGTTGTTAACTCTTGCGCTATGGGGGTCCTATTGAGGAATTTGGAGCCCGATCCCACAGTATGTAGATCATAACCAACTTTTTTTTCTATCAGATGCCGTGTCTCTGATTTAATAACAAGCTCCTTGATCCATTTTGAGTTAACTTTTGTGCATGGCGAGAGATAGGGATTCAGCTTCTTTTTGATGCAAATGGATTTCCAGGTTTCCCAGCACCATTTGTTGAAGATGCTATCCTTCCTCCATTGCATGCTTTTAGCCCCTTTATCAAATATAAGATAGTTGTAGTTTTGTGGATTGGTTACTGTGTCCTCTATTCTGTACCATTGGTCCACCCGCCTGTTTTGGTACCAGTACCATGCTGTTTTTGTAACTATTGCTCTGTAGTATAGTTTGAAGTCTGGTATCGATATACCGCCTGATTCACACTTCCTGCTTAGCATTGTTTTTGCTATTCTGGGTCTTTTATTATTCCATATGAATTTCATGATTCTTTTATCTATTTCTACAAGAAATGCTGTTGGGATTTTGATTGGCATTGCATTGAACTTCTAGAGAACTTTTGGTAATATCGCCATTTTGATGATGTTGGTTCTGCCTATCCATGAGCAGGGTATATTTTTCCATCTTCTAAGGTCTTCTTCTATATCTTTCTTTAGTGTTCTGTAATTTTCATTGTATAAATCTTTCACCTCTTTTGTTAGGTTGATTCCCAAGTATTTTATTTTTTGGGGGGATATTGTGAATGGAGTAGTTTTCCCCATTTCCGTTTCAGAGGATTTGTCGCTGATATACAGGGATGCCTTTGATTTATGCGTGTTGATCTTATATCCTGCCACTTTGCTGAATTCATTTATTAGCTCTAATAGCTTCTTTGTAGACCCTTTTGGGTCTGCTAGGTATAGAATCATATCATCTGCAAATAGTGATAATTTAAGTTCTTCTTTTCCTATTTTTATGCCTTTAATTTCTTTCGTCTGTCTAATTGCTCTGGCCAGTGTTTCGAGGACTATGTTGAACAGAAGTGGTGAGAGAGGGCATCCCTGTCTTGTACCAGATCTTAGAGGGAATGCCTTCAATTTTTCTCCATTCAGAATGATGCTGGCCTGTGGCTTATCATAGATTGCTTTTACAATGTTGAGGTATGATCCAGTTATCCCTAATTTTTCTAGAGTTTTGAACATAAAGGGATGCTGTGCTTTGTCGAATGCTTTTTCTGCATCTATCGAGATGATCATATGGTTTTTATTTTTAAGTCTATTGATGTGGTGAATAACATTTATTGATTTCCGTATATTGAACCAGCCTTGCATCCCAGGGATGAATCCTACTTGATCATGGTGTATAATTTTTTTGATATGTATTTGAATCCGATTCGCCAGAATTTTATTGAGGATTTTTGCGTCAAGGTTCATTAGAGATATTGGTCTGTAGTTTTCTTTCTTGGAAGTGTCTTTGTCTGGTTTCGGAATCAGGGTGATGTTGGCCTCGTAGAACGAATTTGGAAGTTCTCCCTCTTTTTCTATTTCCTGAAATAGCTTGAAAAGTATTGGTGTTAGTTCCTCTTTAAAGGTTTTGTAAAACTCTGCTGTATACCCATCCGGTCCTGGGCTTTTCTTAGTTGGTAGTCTTTTGATGGTTTCTTCTATTTCCTCTATTGTTATTGGTCTGTTTAGGTTGTCAATATCCTCCTGACTCAATCTGGGCAGATCATAAGACTTAAGGAATTTATCTATGCCTTCACTATCTTCTATTTTATTGGAGTATAAGGATTCAAAATAATTTCTGATTATCTTCTGTATTTCTGAAGTGTCTGTTGTGATATTGCCTTTTTCATCCCGTATGCTAATAATTTGGGTTCTCTCTCTTCTTCTCTTCGTTAGCATGGCTAAGGGCCTGTCAATTTTATTTATTTTTTCAAAGAACCAGCTTTTAGTTTTGTCAATTTTTTCAATTGTTTCTTTTGTTTCAATTTCATTAATTTCAGCTCTGATTTTAATTATTTCTTGCCTTCTACTTCTTTTGCTGTTCTTTTGCTCTTCTTTTTCTAGGATTTTGAGATGAAGTATGAGATCATTTATTTGTTGGTTTTTTCTTTTTTTGAGGAATGAACTCCAAGCAATGAAGTTTCCTCTTAGAACTGCTTTCAATGTGCCCCATAGATTCCGATATGTTGTGTCTGTGTTTTCATTTAACTCTAGGAAGTTTTTAATTTCCTCCTTAATGTCTTCTAAAACCCATTGATCACTCAGCAAACTATTGTTCATTCTCCAAGTGATGCTTGATTTTTCCTTCCTTCTTTTATCATTGATTTTCAGTTTCATTGCATTATGATCAGATAATATGCATGGTATTATCTCTACCCCTTTATATTGTCTAAGAGTTGCCCTGTGACATAATATATGGTCTATTTTTGAGAAGGTTCCATGTGCTGCTGAGAAAAAAGTGTAACTACTTGATGTTGGGTGGTATAGTCTATATATGTCAATTAAGTCTAGGTTGTTAATTGTGTTATTGAGTTCTATAGTTTCCTTATTTAACTTTTGTTTGGAAGATCTGTCCAGTGGTGAGAGAGGTGTGTTGAAGTCTCCCATGATTATTGTATGGTGGTCTATTAGACTCTTGAACTTGAGAAGAGTTTGCTTGATGAATACAGCTGCACCATTATTTGGGGCATATATATTTATGATTGTTATGTCTTGTTGGTGTATGGTTCCCTTGAGCAGTATGAAGTGTCCTTCTTTGTCCCTTTTGATTAACTTTGGCTTGAAATCTATTTTATTAGATATGAGTATGGACACTCCTGCTTGTTTCCGCAGTCCATATGAGTGGTATGATTTTTCCCAGCCTTTCACCTTCAGTCTACGAATATCTTTTCCTATCAGATGCGTCTCCTGTAGACAGCATATTGTTGGGTCTTGTTTTGTGATCCATTCTACTAGCCTGTGTCTCTTAATTGGTGAGTTTAAGCCATTAACATTTAGGGTTATTATTGAGATATGGTTTGTTCTTCTATCCATATTTGTTTATTGATGTTACTAACCCTGATTTGTTATCCTCTTTGACTACTTTCCCCCCTTTACTGTCCTATCTCCCATTGTTGGTTTTCAATGTTATTTTCCATTTCCTCTTCCTGTAATGTTTTGCCAAGGATTTTTTGAAGAGATGGTTTTCTAGCTGCGAATTCTTTTAACTTTTGTTTATCGTGGAAGCTTTTAATTTCATCTTCTAACCTGAAGCTTAATTTCGCCGGATACATGAGCAAGGGCAAATTCTTGATGAGGATGGAGCAAGGGCAAATTCTTGATGAGGATGGAGCAAGGGCAAATTCTTGATGAGGGTGGAGCAAGTGCTCTGAAGGAATTAATATTTCTATCCTTCAGGGGACAGTCTGCAACTTGCCAGACTCACTCAAAATTGACTCCATTTTCCTGTCTATACTGACTGCCTGTGTCATTCTGGCTCCAGTATCTACCCCTTCCTGGAAAGTAAATACAATTGTATTCTTTACTCTTAACTTGGACTTGGTTAAGTCTTTCACATCCTGCACAGTAACCCAAAGTCATTCTGCCTACCAATATTACCCATGGACAATGGGGGGTGGCTAACATATGCACAGTCATATTCCCAAAAGTGTGGAATTCTGGCCACATACCAGTTGGGGGATGAGAACTCAACTGCAGGGGCTTTGTTCTCCACTCTGTTCTGGGCATTGAATCCATGGCAGGGCCACATTAGGCCTGAGCTATGTCCCCATACTCCTTTTTATTGTTGTACAAAGAAGGTGGGTGGGAGCATAAATGTAATGGATTTGAGTATAAATCTCTGATGAACCCAGCCTAATTCAATCTTAATATTATGAGCCATCTCATCATAAAATTATGAAAAGTTAATTTTTGTTTTAGTATAAATTACTGCAATTTCTAGGCTTGCTGGGAATCCCTGCCTGGGGCTTGTACTCATGTATGCCTGGCTTTCCCTGACCAGACAACAATCCTCTCTAAAACCTTTGTGGTGCCTCATGAATCCTGGCTCTCCCTGACCAAATAACAACCCTCTTGAAAACCTCAGTGGTGCCTCATAAATTTTGATGTAGGGATTTGAATTTATTCCCTACTTTTAAATGTTGAGCCATGTGGTTCATTAACCTACTATCTGCCTTTATATTACACTTGCCAAAATCTTTTTACTGTTGTAAGTGTCCTGCGAATCCTTGGAGAAAGAGACCACAAGAGACCAATTTCATGCAATGAGCAGGAGGGAGTTTATTGAAGGATCCTAATTCAGCATGCTGAGGCTCAGGGCTCACTCAGGAAGGGAGAGAGGCCCAGAGCCCAGAGCAGAGGTCAAGCAGAGCTTAAGTACACTTTTTGGGGAGGGCGGGTGGAGGGTCTTTGCATACATCAGAACAAATCATCATGAGGCATAGGGAAAATTGAACAACAACTCTGAGACATGATTAGCACATTCATTGGTGGGAACAGGTCGGGAGGGGGTGATTGGTCACTCCTAAGTGGGGTAAACTTTCAAACTGATTGGTTAGGGCCCTGTGACAAACTGCACAGGGCCCTAGGCTAAATGTCCTGTAGGGCATTGTTTTAACTATCTCAGGAATTTCAGGTTCTGGGTGTAGCAGAGGAACTTAACAATGCCTAGTCTTTTACATTTTAATTCAAGCTTTGCAGCTTAGAAACTTTACAATTCCTGGTCTTTTACTTTTTGATTTAGGCTTTGCAATTTAGAAGCTTTACAATGCCCAGTCTTTTACATTTCAATTCAGGCTTTTGCAGGTTAGAATCAGCTTAGAAATTTTACCTTTACACTGTAAATTCTCAGGACACCCCACTTTGAAAATTTTGGCAATAAAACTGTTCCTAGAGAGCTGGGGTATCTCTAGTCAAGGTTTTTGGAGAGACCAGCTCCTGTGTACACAAATATAAGATTGCTTCAATTTGATTCAAAATTGGAGTCTGTGGTCTTTTCTTTGTCTGTGGTTTAACAATGCCAGGTCTCTAATAAGGTCAACTTTGAGTCTGGCCAAGTGAGAATATGAAAGCATCCTATCACCTCCTTTATATTCTAGGCCAAGAAATTAAAAAGCTGAAAAAAAATCATTGAATAAATTACTTTTTTTTCAAAACAAAAATAGAGCAGTATCCTGAAATGGTGGTGCAAACCATGCCAGGAAGGTCAAAAATTCTGGGCCAGCCTTGGCAACTCAGCCTCATCCTCTCACAAAATAGGACTTAAAAGGGGCAGGGCATGTAGTTCAGTGTTACAGCACCCTGGGATAAATGGTCAGTTTAAAAACAACAACAACAACATCTTGAAGACGGATAGAGGAATAAAAAAGACATAAGAAAATAGAAGAGTGTAAAAGGGCAGACATAAATTGACCTACATCAACAGTGAAATTATATGGCAATTGACTGGACAATCCTCCTAAGGTAGAGATCAGCAGACAGAATGAAAACAAGGTCCAATTCTGTGCTATTGAAAGACACCCCGTTTATGAAAGACCCCCAGTTACCCTGTCCAAGGAGAATCACACGAAACACTGGCTGCAAAAGCACGAGGTGGTTTATTGAGACACAGGCGCCTGCGGGTGCCCAGCAGAACCTCAGCCGGAGCTTTGGTGAACTGGCACACCGGGCTTAGGGATACAGAGATTTTTATAGGGTAAAGGAGCAGGTTTCGCGCTCCTGGCAAGCAACAGGTTTCTTATTGGTTCCTTTAAATCTAGCATATAGGCCACCTAGGGGGTACAGGTCTGCATTCCAAAAACCACAGGTCTGCATTCTATTCTTTCTGTTCCTGCTTATCTGTTCCTGTTTATTCATTCATGCCTCAGGATGCGGGTGCTCTGTCCTTTCTCAACTGGTTATGTGGAAAGCACATCAGGCTGCGCCTGTATCTTGATTTCATATCTTGGCCTTAGGTAACTGGGCTAACTGGGCTAGGGTCTTTCATTCCCCCCTTTTTCTTTATCATGGATAGAATCTTATATCCATTGTCCTGTGTTTTCCCTGAGTCATTCCCAGCATAGCCTCCATTTTAGATTTCACTCGATATTAGACCTGATTTACCTAACTACACTGACTACCTAACTTTAAATCTGGCTTCATTCCCCCCTCTAATTTTGGGAGCTCCTTACTGCTGTAAGGAAAGGGGGGCGAAGATCTTTCTGGCTTCTTCAGGCTGACAAAAGGGGCGATGTTGGGGCAAGCAGTTTGGAGTCCCCTTTTAAAAATTGGGTCTATCGAGTGGTCCATGATAGGCTGGAGAGCCATTTGAGTGATGGGTGGTCTATAAGAGAAACAAGAATTCATTAGTACTGGAACCATATTGATGCAGCAATAAATGCCATAGTACAGGAATATGCCAATGAGTATGATGGCAAAGACAAAGACTAACAATGTTTTCCACCAGGAAGTACCAAGAACCAGAAGCTAAGATATTGTTTCCATGATAAAGTTGCTGAGGACATGGCTTCTATCTGAGCATGTAAATCTTTAAGGATATTTGTCACATTGCCAGAATTATCAGGGATGTAAACAAAACATTTAACATTTAGGGTTACAGTTGTCCTTCCCTTAAGATATAGTTTAATAATTTAATATCATCTGATCTTGCAAAATCCTTTTACTAGTATGACCTGTGTCTAATAGAGAAATCTTTAATTCTGTTACTTAGGGCTGGATAACCATACTAGCAAACATTAAGCCTACCTGCGTTGGTTAGAAATAAAGGCCTTCGACTAAAACTACTCTAGCAGTCCCTTTTAATAGTTATCAGGCATTCCTACCTAAGAGTCTCTTTTGCAGCCTCCAGTCTACTTATTTATGGAAGTTACATTTAACTATTATTATTATTTAAGATGTCCAGGAACAGCTGTGCTTTGGCTTTGACTGTCTTTGCTAAGTGTTTAAGATGAAGCAAGTCAAACTGACTTTGTTTCCATCTATTGGTAACAGTCAGCTGAATCTCTCCTGAGAGTCCTCGGGAACTTCACAGCAGCTTCTCAGTTCTGCTAGTGCCATTTGCGCAAGGATGGGTCCAGGCCTTGCTTGACCACGTGGCTTCCCTCGGAAGCATCAGGGATGTCTCCCTTTTCTGACGACCCTCCTCTTCACAGCAAATGCACTGATTGGCTTTCTGTCCTCCACTGGTCTCATTAATCTCCCTGATCAGGAGGTTATGTGGCCTAGAGTTGCAAAGCTCTTTGGAGAAGTCCCCTATCCCTGATTCAGACTGACTCAGAGGGCAAGAGCCAAATATTGGTTTTCTTGGCCCTTTAATTTAACTTTAATTTTAAAACTTAATCTTAAACATCTAGCAAACAAACTTCCACAGCCTTATACTAAGTACTGGGCTTTAGTACCTATCTCTCTATCCTGTAGGTGATAACTCCTTATCTTAAGTAACCCAGGTTGTGAGTTCTTAAAGCAGTACCTCTTTAAAACATTAACAGGCAATCCTTAGACCATCTAAAAGCAAACTACAAAACAAAACTAACTAGGATAAAAACATATTTAGTTTATGTAATAGCTACCTTGAATTCTGGCAGAGTTTTACATTATAATCCCCTGTTTGAGGTCCTGGCAATCGTGACAAAAACCAACTTTTGGACACAACCTTAAATGCACTGAAATCTGGCCTACTTCTTTCATACTCACTTTCACATGAGATGGGACATAGAGCCTTATCTCAAGCAAGGCGGGGCTCATCATAAGTCTTAAATACTATAGTTCTGAAGCTGATCTTTGCTTTTTAGACATCTACATAAATTGTTGCTCAAATTTACATGAATATTAGCTAACACAATATAATGTCATATCTGAAACATGAATTAAAGAAAGGCTGAAAACTTTTAACCTTTTGTAGAAAAGTAGCAAAGTACTTTTGTGTTTTACAATAAAACCTTTACCCAGATTAGGCTCTCATTAACTTAAAAATACATTTAAATTGTGTCTCAGTGTAGAAAGCAGCATAGAACTTTACATATCTTACTGATACCAAGTCCAGTTATAGAACACAATTGATAAAGCTTTTACCTCACAAACTTGTATACCTGGAAGATATGAATACATTAATGGCACCAATTACATTGATGTTTTTATATTAACCAAGTTTAGCTTTTAAAGAAATAACATAGCACAATTCTCTAAAACAACAGCACTTGTTTAACCAGCTGTTTAATTCTTTAAGATTACTTGCTCAAAAACTTACACTTATAACCAACTTGCACAGACCTTTTTCATCACTTACTAAAACCCTTTTAATTACTTAAACTCCTATCCAGAAACACACTTTCCCTCTATTAAATCCATACCTAGAACCTTCTAGTTTTTCTTTTTTTATCTGTTAACCTCCTTCTGTTCACATTTAGAAACAATACCTGTAAACCTTTGAATCTAAGCAGATTATTTCATAGACATCAACATTTTATTAGGGCCTTTTTGAACACCTAGAAAAGCTTATAAGCTTAATTTTAAAGACATGTTTACTTTCATCTGTTTACCCAATTTAAATTGAATCATTTGAATCACGTGAATCAAAGATATTTGGATCCATATTTTTTTAATTTTTATGAGCGCTCCTCATCTGTCAATTGTTATATCACTGCAGGATATATGGACATACACATATACAGACATACCGACATACAATACGTAACACAAGTGTAACACATAACACAATGGTGAAGGCCTTGCAGCTTTCTCAGGTGAAATCTCATTGCAATGTTAAAAAACTCCAGTTGATGAAAAATAGAACTTATCAGGAAAAACATTAACTTGTCTGTAGGAACAAAATCATGAGCTCAAAGAAAAAAATTACAGAATCTAAAAAAAAGCAAAAGTCCTAAAAAGTTGACCGGCCAGTAATTAGTAAATGCCATACAATTTACTCTTTGATTTAATCTAGTTTGAGTTCAGGTAAAAGACACCTTTATTTTTTTTTTTGGGGGGGGGGCCTGAGCTCCAAGCTGCTTCTGTTTGCATATCAGCTTAAAGCCCTGGCTGAGGTCTGGAAGGGACTGGGAAAACCAGAATTCTTGAGCAGAAACTTTATGCCTAAGGCATTTAACCATAAGTCACAATTTATCTTCCTACACTAGAAAAATTTGCTCACACAAAACTGAAAATAGGATCTTTCTTGATAATATAAAGGCCACCATCAGAAAAAGTTCCTTCAGGATCATTAAGCTACTTTCTTTGTTCTGAAGTTCCTAAAGTAGTATTAAGTTACATTAAATCACCTGGAAAAAAATCCACACTACCATGTATATCTAAAATTAAGCTTTGAAATTTCCCAAGACTGTTGCTAATTAATGTCATTTCAATAAGCCAGACCAACGTTTTAATTTAACACTTTTTTTAAAAAATCTTACACACTGAGAGAAACGGATACCAAATCATAATTTACTATCCTTGCCCAAATCAATGCGCTGTATATCTAGTGAAATCTCCTTAGGCTACCCAGTTTAAAAATTGATGAAAAAATAAAACTGAATGATTGGGAGTTACTTGCCAACTTGGAAGCAGAGTTCTTTTAATTTTCTATCCTAAGTATTTAAGTTCTCTGGCATGAATTACCTGAAATCACAAACTTAACAATTACCTAACCCTAACTTTTAACTGCAAGGTAGTGCAATAATTTAGAAACCCATTCAGATACCAGATTGTTACAAAAAAATTAATTTTGTTAGACACACATTTAACTTAGACTATCTTTAAAAAAACAATCAGACAAACAGATAAGAATATATCTCTCCAGGTTTTGAACTTTCATTTAATTATGATTCCCATCAGTGGCACCTTAGATTTCCCATGAGTGGACCAGATGTTCTCACATAGGGGCAATTCTCAGTGTGACTGACTTACTGCATTTAGGTGAAGTAATCCTTACAGTGAAGAGAAAAAATGAGGAAATTTCCCCAAAGTGAAAAAGGCTCTGGCAGCTGCTGGGAATTCCTCAGTTTTCCCTTGCACTTACAGGATTGATTAGCTTCTCTAGTTTGGTTTGACCTTAGGCACTAGGCATATCACTTAACCTTCCAGTAGAGTCAGTTTTTAATTTGCCTTAGGTCTTAAAGGGGGAAGGGTGTATGTACTTTGATCGGCCCAAATTTTTCTCTTGATTCTTTTTCCTCAGTGAGTCCAAGATTTTTCTCTAAAAATGCCTCTCTTGGTAGCTTAAAGAACACAGCTCATTTTAAACATTAGGAGGTAAAACAGACTATTGAAAGTTACCTATGCACCTTAGGGAACTTGGGCAGATTTTACTAATTATCTCATGTCTTTCTCAGTCCTGCAACCTGAATTGCTAACTTTTCTGACCTGCGAAGGAAGGGAAGCATCCAGGAGGAATGGATGCGGTGTTGGGAGTGTTGCACGGCCCATTCGGAGGCAAAAGTGATTGGGGCTTTACTCACGCCAATTGCTCTCAGACAGAAAAGCTGTAAATGGCTTTGGCAGAACCCAACATGCTGCTCTGTACCGAACAGGTGATTGAGAGCTGCCTAGGCCGAGAAACCTCTCACCTGAGTCTTGTAGCCGTCGGGTGCTCACCTAACCTCCAGAAAGAAAGAGAGAAAAAGATGCACCTCAAACAGACATGGGGTGCGTGCACTTACTTCGGTGTAGAATCTCGGTCTGGGACAGAATTTATGCCTGAAAGTTCGGCTCCCATCCCCAAGCCAATTAATGCCAATTTAATAATGAGGACCGGTTTTTTTTTTTTATTTTTTAGTTCTCAGCGGACACAACATCTTTGTTGGTATGTGGTGCTGAGGATCGAACCCGGGCCGCACGCATGCCAGGCTAGCGCGCTACCGCTTGAGCCACATCCCCAGCCCCGAGGACCGGGTTTTGAGAAAAGTTAAAGCGAGATATCAAAGTTCTTAGATCCCCAGCAGGCATTCCTTAACCACAGCGGGTGCACTCAGGTCAACTAGGGGAAGAAAAGAAAACACTGCTTCCCTAATCTCGCTTACAATTTAGGTTAAAATCTAGCTAAAGTTATCTCCACACCTCTAAGGCAGATTGGAATTTGGGACTCTGCATCGGTTCAAAGTAAAACAATGCCATCACACTTAACAGAGACACAGACAAAAAGACAGAGACACACACAAAGACATAGATTCCCTTTTCAGATTGTCAAAAAAATGAAAATGGGTGCTGGCCCCAAGCCGACTGGGGCCTTCCCTTCAGACAAACGGATTGGGAGAGCACCCCCCTCAGATTGGGTCTGACAACCCCAGATTGGGAGATTAGTTCCCTTGCCAGGGTGTTGGGGTGGAGACAGACAGGACAACAGAAACAAAAATATAAAACACAAAATTCGCAGCACGGCCACAGAATTCGCTTTACCAAATACTTCACAAAATACTTTACTACACGCAGTCCACTCAGAACCCAGAAAGGGGCTGGGGACGTCTCCCGACCATGGGGGATGGACCCGGAGGGTTATTGGTGGCTGGATCTACTTGTTCTTTTTTTTCCTCCCAGGAAACCTGGATGGAATCAGGAGCCGGTACGGGTTGGGGCTGATAGGGTGGGGGTGGGGCTTCGGAAGGAGATCCTGGAGCAGGCTTAGGCGGAGAGAAAGGGGCAACCCAAAGGGGGGGGTCAGAGGCCAAATTTTCCCAGGTAACGATGTAGGGTCAGAGTGTCCCTGAGGACCTTGGATGAAAACCTGGGACTTCACCTGTAATATAAGATCAGGGTTAAATGTTCCTTCCTTAGGCCAGCCCGCATTGAGTGTTGGCCATTCCGCAGTGCAGAGTGTTATCCATTTCTTCTTTTTGACCTCTACCAAGAGGTTATCTGCTCGATTTCGGATGTCCTGCCAATGGTGAGACTCAAAGGGGTGGTGATTCATTGCCCCATGTTAGTTTTAGATGAGGAGATAGAATACAGAGACAGGAGCAATAACACAATAATCACAATAACACTACAATCAGACAGAATAGAAAGAGCGCTGCGAAGATTCAAAACAGATGGCTTAGGTGGAGCGGAAGCCCCACCGTTGCCTACAAAAATCCCTGGGACGTCTCCCGGGGTGGCAGGGGAGAAGTCCGAGTTCGTCAACTCCTTCTCAAGCTGCCCAGAATACAGAGCGACTACGCGTAATCATACAGATGCAGCGCATAGAAACAAAGTATCAGTCAAGGGTTACAAACATAGAAGTGACACCAGACGACAGGACAAACACGACATGAGTTGGCCAGCTTATCTCCCAGTGATGCCTGTGGTCCTCGGGCAGGGATCGGACGGGGAGGGGGTCTTTATATCTCGGTGGGACCTCCAATGAAAGACACCCTGTTAATGAAAGACCCCCAGTTACCCTGTCCAAGGAGAATCACACGAAACACTGGCTGCAAAAGCACGAGGTGGTTTATTGAGACACAGGCGCCTGCGGGTGCCCAGCAGAACCTCAGCCGGAGCTTTGGTGAACTGGCACACTGGGCTTAGGGATACAGAGATTTTTATAGGGTAAAGGAGCAGATTTCGTGCGCGTGGCAAGCAACAGGTTTCTTACTGGTTCCTTTAAATCCAGCATATAGGCCACCTAGGGGGTACAGGTCTGCATTCTATTCTTTCTGTTCCTGCTTATCTGTTCCTGTTTATTCATTCATGCCTCAGGATGCGGGTGCTCTGTCCTTTCTCAACCGGTTATGTGGAAAGCACATCAGGCTGCACCTGTGCCTGTATCTTGATTTCATATCTTGGCCTTAGGTAACTGGGCTAACTGGGCTAGGGTCTTTCACTATGTGCAGTAGTCACCGCATCAATGCAAATGTATAAACAGTTTGAAAATAAAATGATGTGAGTCCTACACCATGGAAGCAGACACCATGAGTAAACCCTACTTTACTACCTCTCCTAACATCAGAAAAAATATTTCAAAACTAAATTTTTTTAAAGAGAGAGAGAGAATTTTAATATTTAATTTTTAGTTTTCAGCGGACACAACATCTTTGTTCGTATGTGGTGCTGAGGATCGAACCCGGGCCGCACACATGCCAGGCAAGCGTGCTACTGCTTGAGCCACAACCCAAGCCCTGAAAACTAAAATTTTATTGAGAGATAACAGCTGTGAGACATGGACACATGAGGTTAAGGTGTTACTGAATGCTCCATCTTCTTTCCCAATGCCAATCCCATAATAAGAACACAACTGTGACATTACAGACAAAAATGGATTGCTAGTAAAGGAGCAGCACAGTGACTCCTACCCAAGTGGCTGTGATTCTCCTCAACAGGAGACATGCTTGACGTTTTTGCAGAGAGGGGGTTTCAGGGATTGAACTCAGGAGCACTTGACCACTGAGCCACATCCTCAGCCCCATTTTGTATTTTATTGAGAGCCAGCATCTCACTGAGTTGCTTAGCACCTCGTCTTTGCTGCATCTGGCTGTGCATATTTAATCCTCCTGTCTCAGCCTCCCTAGTGGCTGGGATTAAGGCATCACCACCACACCTGGCACAAAGCAAAATATTTCATTATTGAGGTGAAAAGTCTTTAGTTGAAAGTCAGTTAGAGTTTAAAATTTTATTATTCTGGGACTGTGGGGGTTTGCGATTGCAGAAACCTAAAACACAGTCCAGTAGACACAAAAGCCAGTAGAGTCCACACAATGTTAGATCATCCACCCTCATGGCCTCCCCGGGATATGAAAGCATCCTATCACCTCCTTTATGTCCTTACCAATAGGAAGGATTCCAGGGTCAACTGAAAATGCAAGCTGACTTTGGCACCTGAAAGAGAATCTCATGTCAACAGAAGAGTGGGGTGCCATGAGGACAATGGGGGGAAGCAATGACAGAATGACAGACGTGCCACATCTTCCTCCTATGTGAAGGCTGAGTATTGGAGGCAACTCCAACCAAGGGGAGGGACACACAAAGGTCTTGGACTGAATATCAGGCCCCAGATCACCTGGATTGCAGATGTGATCTGGAGCTCTGCACAAACCTCTGAAAGACCCATTTCCCAAACAGGGACAATCCCAGGCCTGCCTGAGCCCCTCATCCCCATATTTCATCAGGACATGGGTCTCAGAACAAGAAATGTATTGAGAATTGGACCTTGTTATCCCCATAAGTCCTTCCTGGCTGCTTGGGTGCATGCAGCTGGGCTCTGGCCTCTTGAAGAGCTGAGTAGGAAGGTGAGATCCAGAGAGGTGTCAGGTAGCCCTGCTGGATGACCAGCTTTCCCATGGTGAGTACAGCCACAGAGGGCTTGGGGGTGGATGTGGGCCTGTCCTCTGGCAGCAAGGGCAGACAACATCTGAAACACAAGGATTTCCCTGGAGGAGGATTCAAAATGGAAGGAGCAGACTGAGACTCTGCTGACCACACCAAATGAATCCCGTCCATACAAGTTGCCTGGCCAGACCAGCACCCTGATGAATCCTGTCAGGCCCCCTCTCACTTTTTCAAGTTTTAAAGTGAAAGGGACAGGGACTGCGGGGAGGGCAGCCTTGGTCAGGGAAGCTCAGAATACACATGGGCTTGAACACTCAGACAGCGGGACAGGGAACCTGGCTTCATCCCTGGCCTCTCTGATGGGTGTGTCTTGTTCAAGGGTATCTAGGCTGATTCCATACTTTAGGTATTGTGAATTCAGCTGCTATAAATATTGATGTGCCTGCATCACTGAACTATGCTGATTTTAATTCCTTTGCATATAAACTGAGGAGTGGGATAACTGGGTCACATGGTGGTTCCATTCCAAGTTTTCTAGGGAATCTCCCTATTGCTTTGCAGAGTGGTTGCACCAATTTTCAGTCTGACCAACAATTTATGAGTTTGCCATTTCCTCCACATCCTTATTTATATTTACTTTTGTTCCTGATAATGGTCATCCTGACTGGAGTGAGATAGAATCTCAGTGTAGTTTTCACTTGTATTTCTCTAATTCCTAGAGATGGCAAACTTTTATTCATATATTTGTTGATCATAGATGACTGTGTGTTTAATGTGTGACTGGTGCTGGGCTCCAGGTTCATCCTATTGCAGATGAACATTTATCTTTCCTAGAATCATTTTAGAAAACTCTTTCCTCATTGATGGTTTCAATCTGGTTGCTAAAGAGAATTACTCACAAATGTGTTTATTCTTCAAATCTTTCCATTTGTTTATAGGTAATCTGTTCTCATGCTACAGCTTCATGGCTTGATCACTGTAGTTTTTTAGTGAACATTAATCTCACTGTGTTAATGTTGAACCACGAACCAATGAAAAGATCACCAACTCCAATTTTAAATCAAACTAAAGCAAGCTTGTATTGTGTACACAAAAGCTGCCCACCAGCAGCTGTCTGTCCCAAAGCCAGGCTACAGATCAGCACCCCAGCTCTTCAGGTGAAAGGTTTTATAGCTCCAAAAGTTACAAAGGAGGAGGGAGGTGCCTTGGGAATTTACAACTAATAGAATTCTGGCAAGCATAATAAGAAGACAGACAGCAGATTAGTAATCTACATGGCCTAATATTTCAAGGTAGGGAGTAAAGTGAGATTGCAACATCAGAATTTATGAGGTGCTGCTGGGGTTTTAGGGAGGGTTGTTACCTGGTCAAGGAGAGCCAGGCATGGGTGAGTTCAAAGCCCAGGCAGGAATTTCACACAAGTTTAAACATCAGCTTGTCAGATCAAATAGAAATCTTAAGCAAAACAGAAATGAACTTTTCTTAAGGTTTTCATGATATGACTCCCAATCGTAAAAGGAATGGAATTTCATTTGGTTCATCAGTAAACCACAGAGTTTTCTCATGCATTTTAAAGACTGGTTCAAAGTATTGTTTTTTTTCACAAATGTGTGTGGAATATTGGGAGCTTGTCAATTTCTCTCCAGTGTGGAGACTACACAGAACTTTTAGATCAATTTGTGGCATACAGTTTTCTTTTTTCAAATTTAAAAATCTATTCATAAATCTTTATTTTGCTTTTACAAAACAATTATTAAAGTCATGAAGACTTAACAAAATGCGAGCCTTATTGAGTATTATTACAATAATCGATCATTGAATCAATGGCATTTTTTAAAAAAGAACAAATCTAGGTGCCATTGACAGATGAATGGATAAAGAAAATTGGTACACACACACACACACACACACACACACAGGAATATTACTCAGTTAATAAAAAATAAAATGCTAGTAAATAGTAAATAGATGGAAATGGAGAATATATTGCTGCACAAAATATGCCATTCCCAAAAATCAAAGGCCAAATGTTTTCTCTGATGTGCAGATGCAAATTCAGAAGAAGGCACAGAGGGTGGGCTGGGGAAGAATAGAGGTACTGTGTATTAGACAGAGGGGAGTTGGAGGAGGGGAAGGTGCACAGGGGTAGGACTGAGAGTAGCATAAATCAGACACTATTACCCTCTGTACATATATGATGACAGGATTGGTGTAACTCTACACCATGTGCAACCAGAAGAATGAGAAGTTATACTCCACCTATGTATGATGTGTCAAAATGCAAGTTCAAAGCAAGGCTCAGGAACTTGTAGAGACCATAAGCAACTCAGCAAGACCTTGTCTCTAAATAAAATATAAAAAATGCTCAGTGGCTAAGAACCCACACATTCATAACCTGGGTAACAAGATATGTTTTCTCTTCTTAGAAAACAAGAGGAGGAACACCTAATGACAACTGTGAATTTACCTCAAAATGATCACACTGAGGGTTTTATTGAGCCTGCACTGAACAAGGAGGCCTTCCTATGCTTGGGCCCCACTAATAAGGATAGTCCCCTCAAGTCTTTTTGGGGTACATCTAACACTGAAACAACTGATTCCGGTTAGCTGAATCACTCTGTAGTTATCCCTCATGCTCACTGCCTGGGATACAAGTATCCATATTTAACCATATTATGTTAATTCACTGCTGAGGGTAATTCAAGTTTAAGAAACAAAAAAAGGGAAAACTGCTGCCACATCTCATCTGGATTCCTCTAAAATGATAGTGTGCCCAATTATTGTCTAGGACATGTATCATTACATAAACATATGTTTTGTATAATATTCATGAACACATAAAAAGTTTTATATATATACAATATAGGAATAAAATTTTGTGGTGCAAAATGTAAAAAGCTGTTAAAAATTGAAATATTTTTAAGTATCTTGAAACTCAAAACACACACACACACACACACAAAAAAAAAAAAAAGACTAAAGTGTACCTAATTAGCGGACTTTCTGCATGTCACCCCACCCCAGGCTGAGGTCACTCCCAGTGTGCCACACATGCTGGAAAAGCACTCTACCATTCAGTCCCTTGTACTGATCTTGACATAGAATCTTGGTCACTTCTCCAGTCTGACCTTTGACTCATGATTCTCCTGCCTCAGCCTCTTGAGCAGCTAGAATTAGAGTGTGTGCCCCAGTGCCACAAGATTTGGTATGCCTTATCAGAAGTGTCATTTTCATTGAGAAAATGTTTGAAATGAGAAAATCTAAAAGAATTTCAATTTAAATGCATCAGGAAGTTTTTAAAAGTCTTTTACAAACATGTTCATAGCTTTTACAATTCATTGAATTGATGATTTCTTATCCCCAAACATCCATTATATACAATAAGATTTAAGAAAAAAGACTGAGCAGTGATGCTCTTACCATTTCACTGGAAACATATTGCTTCATCCTAACTCTCCCTAGTCTTGAGAACTGATAATTCAGTGAGATATAAACATTCATCAAGCTCAGGATTGAATGTGAGTCCACGTGAAGTGAGGCCTCCAAGAAGTGAAAAGGAAGGGGCACCCTCAGTTCATGTCTGTCTACACTCTGATGTGGATTCAGTCCTTTGTCAACAAAAGTAAAAATAATAATGCTTACCTTGAAACAGGTAGCAAGGCTGAGAGAGGATGCAACTCAGTGGTAATGCACCCAATGCCCAGTACTGCAACAAATAAACAGATGCATAAAAAAGGCACTTGTTGTGGCTCACATCTATAATGCTAGAGACTCAGGAGCCTGAGTCAGAAAGACCTTTAGTTTGAGGTCAGCCCCAGAAATTTAGTGAAACCCTGTATCAAAACAGAAAAAGCACCAGGTGCAGTGGAATGCATCTGTAATTCCACTGGCCCAAGAGGCTTAGACAGGAGGATTATGGGTTCAAATACAATCTCACAAATTTAGCAATGGCCTATGCAACTCACCAAGACACTGTCTCTAAATGAAAAATAACGGTGCATCTGGGGATGTGGTCTAGTGATTAAGAACCCCTTGTCTGGGCTGCAGATGTGTCTCAAGCAGCAGAACGCATACCTGGCATGTGTGGGGTGCAGCACCACATAAAAAAATTAAAAAATAAAGATGTTATGTCCACTGAAAACTAAAATTAAATATTAAAAATTCTCTGTATATATATATATTTATTTTTTAAGAAAGATCCTGTTGTACTAAAAAGAGAGTGATAGAGAGAAAAATAGAAAGACAAATCAGAAAGTAGATTGTATTCACATAATTCCAACAAGTTCCTCATGGGCCCCACACTCATTACCAAGTACTTAGGGTCTGTGTGATATTGGCACTTTTGTGAAAATTTGAAAAAAAAATATTTTTTCTTAAGATCTAGAGACATAAAGAAAAAGGGACTTGAAAATTTCTACCAGGCTTGGTAGAATGGGTTTGGAAACAGTAGTCACAACTTATATAACTAAGTTAAACTGTCATTACTTTAACTTAATCACTTCAACTGAGTTTCCTGCAAATGTGACTGCCATTGGGGTAAAGATTCAGGGACCACATTGCTCCCGTTGTAGATTAGTGTGAGGTCAGCTTGGGCAACAGAGGCCAACACTGTATCTAGGAAAACAAATGAGGGTGTAGCTCAGTGGTAAAGCAGAAGTGGGTTCAATCCCCTGTGGAGACCAGTGACAGTGATTGGGAGACAAGTGTCTGACATTGGGGTCTCTGATGACTTCATGGCAGTTCCATGCTCAGTGACTGGGAAGGCTTCTATACAAAAGTATAGGATGTCTGGTTGCTATGGCAATGCTCTCCATGGGGGTAACTCTGTTGTGAGAGCTTTCTCAGCTTTGAACTTATTCTCAGGCACACAGCTCCTGGGAATAAAGGAACTTCCTGGCTAAGACAACCACAATGTTTCACCAGTTCTACTGCTCCTGGATCTGCCCAGAAATTAGTAACCTTAAACGATGGACTTTCTTGAGACCTGCAGAGTGCTCATAACATTGTGCATTGCAACTGTGGAATGTAACTGAGGAAATAGCTGCATACTGTTGCTAACTGTGTAACTTTCATGAATACAAAGAATAATGCTTGCATAGTCGTTAATCTGATTAATGAGATATATACAATAAAGATTGCTGGTGTAATACTTTAGACCTGCTGCTCCATTAGAGAGGAGTGCTCCACCTGATTCCAACTGTTCTATCTTCAAGTTCTGCGTGTTACTCTTTATTTCTTCCAATCTCCCATCAGACTTGCCAGAACCTGCTACTTTGGCCACACTGGTCGCACCAATACCAAGTAACAAAAATAAATAAATAAAGTAAACACCATCAATTTACAATTAAATTACTTCATATGTTTTTTGATACGTTAAAACAAGGTATATGGAAAATAAAATTTCCAATAAAATGTGATGTGCTTCTCAGAATATTTAATACTCTAATATTTTCCAATTTGTTAAATATTGAAAAATCAGAATTATATCAAGGCATCCTGAAATCTTTAAACACAGTCACTGATAATCACAGAGAATCAATGAAATTCCAACTACAGAAACACAGATATTCTCTATCTCAACTTTTGCCTGGGGTACATTACTGCTAATTTGATGTGGCTCCATGTCTAAGTATTCATGCTCAATACCAAATACAATGAAAATTACTAATCCTATCTAATTAACAACTGGTATATATTTTGGCCTCAGATTTGGCTAATATTTTCTGTTTTCTCTATTTCAATAGCATTCTAATGCAAATTGTCCTTATCACTACCAGCACTAAGTAAATTTCCAGACAACTCATCAGCTTTTCACAAGTGACCTGAGCAGAGACTCACAGCATCATGTTTTTGTAAAAGCACATCCTAAATTGCTGACTTCCACCTCCAAGGGTGCTTGACACACTTCTTAAAGACAAGAATATCTGACACCTCTTAGACTGCACTGGACCATGTGGCAACATGTTCTTCACTTATCAGTTTCACTTGAGCTCCCCAATGACATCATCTATAAATCAGAGACCTCCATATGGAATTCCTCCACCAACTCTCTGAAAACACAGGCACTTTTAGCACATTCAGAAACTCCTGCACAACAAAAGCTTCCACAAACTCTTTATGATAAGGACATTATGGCCACTTGTGATGACTACCAATTACTGAAGGTTCCCAGAGCAGGAAGCTGCCCCTTATGGACCTTGCTATATATTTTTTAAAACCATAGACTTGCTTTTTATTGAACTGGTAAATTTTACAGAGTTCCAAAATTAGTAAACCATGCCTGAGATTCCAAAGAAGAAAAGAGTATAATGGACAAGCCCATCCACCCATCATACAGTTTATTAAATCTTGGTTCCTAATGTATTTTTCTTGGAGGTACTGGGAGTTGAACTTGGGGGACACAACCACTGAGCCACCTCCCAGCCTTCTTTTGAATTTATTATTTGAGTTACTTTTTTAGAGACAGGGTCTCACTGAGTTCTTTACTCTTTGTAAGCCAGGTAAGTCACCTTACAAATCGCAGCATTTGGGCTCAGGCTGTGGTTCAGTAGTTGACAACATGCCTAGCATGTGTGAGGCGCTGGGTTTGATTCTTAGGACAACAAAAGAATTAAAATACAGGAAAATGGAATCTAACACTAAGAGAGATTTAACCCAGAAAAACATGTTGCTTTCAAATCTTCATGCTGATGCAATGCTCCTCTCCAACCCAGGGTGCATTTTTGTTACCTCTGAATAGATAAAAAAAAATAAAATGAAATAAAATAAAAATTTCCTCAAGTCTGAACAAGTTCAAATGGATCTGAAAAAAGTAAGGTCCTACCACATTTCTATATACAGGGCTTTTCTCTAGTGTGATTTTATTTAATTTTTTTATTGGTTGTTCAAAACATTACAAAACTCTTTGACATATCATATTTCATACATTTGATTCAAGTGGGTTATGAACTCTCATTTGTACCCCAAATACAGATTGCATAATCACATCGATTACACGTCCAATTTTTACATAATGCCATACTAGTAACTGTTGTATTCTGCTACCTTTCCTATCTCTACTATCCCCCCTCCCCTCCCCTCCCATCTTCTCTCTCTACCCCATCTGCTGTAATTTAATTTTTTCCTTCCCCCTCACAACCTCTTATATGTAATTTTGTATAACAATGACGGTCTCCTTCCATTTACATGCAATTTCCCTTTTCTCTCCCTTTCCCTCCCACCTCATTTCTCTGTTTAATGTTGATCTTTTCCTCCTGTTCTTCCTCCCTGCTCTGTTCTTAGTTGCTCTCCTTATATCAAAGAAGACATTGGCATTTGTTTTTTAGAGATTGGCTAGATTCACTTAGCATAATCTGCTCTAATGCCATCCATTTCCCTGCAAATTCCATGATTTTGTCATTTTTTAGTGCTGCATAATACTCCATTGTGTATAAATGCCACATTTTTTTATCCATTCATCTATTGAAGGGCATCTGGGTTGGTTTCATAGTCTAGCTATTGTGAATTGTGCTGCTATGAACATTGATGTGGCAGTATCCCTGTAGTACGCTCTTTTAAGGTCTTCAGGGAATAGTCTAAGAAGGGCAATAGCTGGGTCAAATGGTGGTTCCATTCCTAGGTTTCCCAGGAATCTCCATACTGCTTTCCAAATTGGCCGCACCAATTTGCAGTCCCACCAGCAATGTACAAGAGTACCCTTTCCCCCACATCCTCTCCAGCACTTGTTGTTGTTTGACTTCATAATGGCTGCTCATCTTACTGGAGTGAGATGGTATCTTAGAGTGGTTTTGATTTGCATTTCTGGGGAGAAGATGGCAGTGAATAGAGTGCATCATCCCCGTGTACAGTGTCACTGCACAGGTGAATAACGAGGTACAATGACCAAAAGCTATCTTGTTAGGAATTTCCATCAAAATTGGGGTGCACCAAAACCTAGAGGAAGGATTTCCATCACCGAGGACCGGTTACTGGGTCACAAACGCAAGTGAACTGTGCGACTGGAGATCTAGTGTGGTTTCTTAAATGCTGTTCAAAGGGACCTGGAAACTTGAAAGTCTTACTACAATTTTTAAAGAGAGTAAAAGGATCTTCCCAGATATGAAGTCGCTACATCTTTGAGGACAACTCTGAAAGCTGAATACTGCCCCACATGGCTTATCCTCAGTATTTTCTACAGTATGTGTCCTTTCATACAACTGAACAAAACTAGAACAGCTGAACCCTTTTTATTTCTTACTTGCATAGGATTTATACTTTTTATTCCAACTCCTTAGTAAAATACTGAGAAAACTAGAAGATTTCCCACATTCTCACACTCACAGGGCTTCTCTCCGTGAGGGTTTTCATATATGAAAATGAAAACAGGGCTGGATGGGAAGCTGACAGGATGTAGAAAATCCCCCACAGACTTTTTTTTTTTCAATATGATTAAAATGGCTTTGAAGACAACAGGGGAAATGGAATGATTTGTGATATCTTTTACATTTAAAGAGTTATTCAGTTGAATGTGGTGGTGTTTGCCTTTAATTACTGAGACTTGAGAGGATAATTCTGAAGGCTAGCCTCAGCACCTAAGGAAGACCCTAAGAAACTCAGCAAGTCCCCATCTCAAAATAAAAGTAACTAGAATGTAGCTCAGTGTAGAGCACAATCAGACATAATCCCCAGTCTCTCTCTCTCTCTCACACACACACACACATTTTCAGCAGTGTGAGCCCTTTCTTGTCTTTGAGGATGACATGAAATATTGATTTACCAGGTTTTACATTCAAAGGATTTTTCTCCAGTAACTTCCTACATGTATATGAGTGAAACAGTAATAACAGAAAAGTTTACCAATTGTTTTCATGCATACGATTTCTCTGCAGTATCTGTTCTTTCACGTGTGTGAAGCAGACAGGATGTGGCAAAAGCTTTTCCACATTGTTGTTATTCATAGCGCTTTTCTCTGGTATGGATTCTTTCATGTTTGCGAAGCATAGGGGATGTAGCAAAGGCTTTGCCACACTGCTTACATTCATAGAGCTTCTCTCTAGTATGTATTATTTCATGTTTGTGAAGGTGAGAGGACTGAGTGAATGCTTTGCCACACTGCTTACACTCATAGGGCTTCTCTCCAGTGTGCATTCTTCCATGAATCTGAAGGGTACCGCCTGTAGCAAAGGCTTTGCCACACTGCTTACATTCATAGGGCTTCTCTCCAGTGTGCATTCTTCCATGAATCTGAAGGGAACCATATGTAGAAAAGGCTTTCCCACACTGCTTACACTCATAGGGCTTCTCTCCAGTATGAGTTCGTTCATGTATGTGAAGGAAAGAGGCACTAGTGAAGGCTTTGCCACACTGCTTACATTCATACGGCTTCTCTCCAGTATGCATTCTTCCATGAATCTTAAGGGAACCACATGTAGCAAAGGCTTTGCCACACTGCTTACATTCATAGGGCTTCTCTCCAGTGTGCATTCTTCCATGAATCTGAAGGGAACTAGATGTAGAAAAGGCTTTCCCACACTGCTTACAATCATAGGGCTTCTCTCCAGTATGAGTTTTTTCATGTGAGTCAAGGTGACTGGATTTAGAAAAGGCTTTGCCACACTGCTTACAATCATAGGGCTTCTCTCCAGTGTGCATTCTTCCATGAATCTGAAGGGAACCAGATGTAGAAAAGGCTTTCCCACACTGCTTACAATCATAGGGCTTCTCTCCAGTATGAGTTTTTTCATGTGAGTGAAGGTGAGTTGATGTAGAAAAGGCTTTGCCACACTGCTTACATTCATAGGGCTTCTCTCCAGTATGAATTTTTTCATGTGAGTAAAGGCCAGAGAACTGAGTGAAGGCTTTTCCACACTGCTTACATTCATAGGGCTTCTCTCCAGTATGCATTCTTCCATGAATCTTAAGGGAACTAGATGTAGAAAAGGCTTTCCCACACTGCTTACATTCATAGGGCTTCTCTCCAGTGTGCATTCTTCCATGAATCTGAAGGGAACCAGATGTAGCAAAGGCTTTTCCACACTGCTTACAATCATAAGGCTTCTCTCCAGTATGAGTTTTTTCATGTGTGTGAAGGTGACTGGATCTAGAAAAGGCTTTGCCACACTGCTTACATGCATAGGGCTTCTCTCCAGTATGAGTTCGTTCATGTATCTTAACTAAAGAGGCAGTAGTGAAGGCTTTTCCACACTGCTTACATTCATAGGGCTTCTCTCTAGTATGTGTTCTTCCATGTCTGCGAAGGTTACTGGATATAGAAAAGGCTTTGCCACACTGCTTACATGCATAGGGCTTCTCCCTAGTATGCATTCTCTGATGTCTTTGAAGTAAACTGGGATAATCAAAGTTTTTCCCACATATCTTACATTTGAAATGTGCATCCCCTGTGTGTGTGATCCTGTGCCTTTGAAGACTTGTGTGTGATATACAGGTCCGAACACCTTGTTGACATTCATAGAGTTTCTCTCCAGAATGAGTTCTTTCATGTCTTCTAAATAAAGAGGAGAAATGAATGGCTTTCCCACATGTGTCCCATTGAAAATGTTTACCTCCACTGTGTGTTATCATATGTCTTTGAACACTGGTGGGATAAGAAGAGGCTTCACCACATGGTTGCCATTCATTGGGTTGCCCCCCATTATGAGTTTCTTCATGTCTTTCAATTTCATTGAAACAATTGATGACTTTTCCACATACTGTACTTTCATAAGATCCATCTACCCTTTGTATTAACATTTGTGTGTGAACACTTTTGAGAGAAACCAGAGATTTCCTATATTGTTTCAATTCACATAGCTTCTCTTCACATTCCTCATGCTTGTAGTGTTGGTGTCCAGAGTGAGATGTGATCTGCCTGAAGGAATGAAGGTCATATGAAGTCTTTTGCACACATAATGAAGTCACATGGATTTACCCTACTAAAATTTTTCTTTGTTCAGTTAAGAGGTGGAATTGATTTGAAGGTTTCCCCACACTATTCTGTGCCTTTAAAGTTTACCATGACTTCTTTGTAGAAGTGACCAACACATAATCAATGCTTAATTCATTCACAATTTTGTATGTATTTATAGATCCTTACATTACTACCAACATCAGGTAAAGGCTAGGTTTTCTCACTTGTTCAACTTGCCTGAAAATAAAGAGATTGAAAGAAAACAATCCTTTGCAACACAGCTTCTCTGTGGCTATTATCCAAATAGTGATATTCACATATGCAATTTTATAGTACTTTTTGCATGTCAAATACTTTGAAAAGACTGAATATCTGTTACAGCTAAGTATATATTTTTGGTAAAAAATATTAGAAGAATTAATACATTTCATATTATGCATACTTTTTCAGTTGGTTTGCTTTAAAAATTATATGACAGTTCTCAGATTCCCTCACGAATTCCTCTTGTGAGTACAGTTACCTTACATTGCTCCCAGAGTTTTCAATCTGATATTCAGTGGTCTTATCTTCCCACTTGTCTCCTAAAATGAGAGAACAGAACAATCTTTATGAATATTTAGGAGCTAGAAATGTTTTGCCAAATCACAGGTGCCATTTATGCTGCAATAGTTCACCAACTTATTCCCTTTTCACCTTCTACATAAATGACCAAAATAAACATGAGTTCTCTATTTGATTAATTTTAAAAACATCATTATTACCTATAGAAGCAAGGTTTCTGAGGACTTCCAGCATCACATCTCTGTAAAGGTTCTTCTGGGAAGGATCCAGCAAAGCCCACTCCTCCTGGGTGAAGTTCACTGCCACATCCTCCAAGGTCACTGAGATCTGAAATATCCCACAAATGTAGAGTGGAGGTCAGGAGAGATTGACAGCATGAGAAATCTATACTCAACATGCATGATGTTCACATGATTCCCTGGCCTCTTGATGAATTCCATGATTTAATCCAACAAATCTTTACTGTACTCAATTTTTTACACCCATTCCAACACTAGAAATTGGCTACTCAGAAGGCTAACATCCTTTTTTAGTGCTTTATACCCTTCCTTTGGTGAGTTCACAGGAAGTGAGAAGGGCTCCCAGATCACTCCTAACTTCTTTATTTGTTACACCTCTATTACATGTCCTAGAAACATCCGGTGTGGTACAGAGCTAATATAAGCAATCGGATAGTACTTATCTTTAGAAAAGAAAGGTGATGAGTAGGAAATTGCAGGAATCATGAAACTAAGCATTTGAGAGAGATTCTGCAAACTACACTGGCTCCCTGTACCTAGAAGGTTAATATAAACAACATGGTATTTACTAATGTCTTGTTTCCTCTGAAAGTCTATCATTCCATACTTAAAGAAATGCCTAGAACCAGCCCACACCCACACCCTCTGGTAAAAGGGTCAATAAGGAGATTCCTTCATAGACAACATTTAGACAACCTTTCACACAGGTTGTCACAATGTGGTACCTGGAGATTGAGTTCATCCTGTGTGATTATACAGAGAACAATTAGAACTTTGCAGGTGCTTTACTCCAGAACAAATTAAGTCAACTAGCTTACTATTAAGTGACAAAAACAAACATAAGTTCTCTATTTGATTAACTTATTTATTAATGAACACAACAATTTGATAATTTCCTGTGGTTACTGTCAAAGCAAAATGGGGTAAGTGCAAAGATGGCAGGTGTCTTAGAAATAACTCAATGACCCAAAAATGTCACCTTATCCAAATAAGAATCTTACAAAGTTTTATATCTCTCAAAAAATCTTCTTAATAAACAGCAGGCACTACATTTCTAAGTCTCATAGTGAAAATAAATGTCCAATGATTGTCAAACTGTTTTAACAGCAGCCTGTTCACTACCATAATGTACAGTCATGAGACACATACCAATGCTCCGCTCAAGGACATTTTCATCAAAGTTGGGCCACATATGCAATGGTTGTCTGTTGTGAAAGAGATTCATGGTGCCTGTAGCAAAGGTGGTGCAAACAAACATAAAGCAAAAGCTCTTCCAGAGTGTGGTAAAGTAACAAGTTTGTAGCCCAGAATCCTAAACTATCCTACACAATCAGGGTGTAAAAAAGGCCACCATTCACATCTGTAAGCATGCTATTTTTTTTTTAACTTTTTTTTTTTTAGAGGAGAGAGGGAGAGAGAGAGAGAGAGAGAGAGAGAGAGAGAGAGAATTTTTTTAATATTTATTTTTTAGTTCTCGGCAGATACAACATCTTTGTTGGTATGTGGTGCTGAGGCTCGAACCCGGGCCGCACGCATGCCAGGCAAGCACGCTACCGCTTGAGCCACATCCCCAGCCCTGTAAGCATGTTATGATGTCTGCACAGTGATGGAACTGGCAAAAAGAAAATGTCCCTGCAAGTGACACAGAACCATACTCAAGGACTGAAAACATACAGAACCGCCCAAAACAAGGAAGAATCCACAATTACACTCAGAGACATCAGCCCAACTCTGTCAGGACAATGATGCAGGCAGGAGGGCTTCATGGGCCTTGAAGTAAATGGGAAGCACACTGAGGTCTCAGGGTCACAGCAACACTCCACAGGACATAACCCACACCCCTACAAGTGCACCACCAGTGAAATCCCATGTGTGCTCAAAGAACATGAGAGAGAGAGCAGAAAATAGATCAGGAGCAGCTGAAAAGCCTCCAGGGAAGGGGACGTTAAACACAAGACTCTAAACAGACACAGGACAAAGAGGGGACTCAAGAGAAAAGGTGACCATTTTGAAGGAAAAAATGTAAAAGTCCATCACAGGAAATTCTTGGAGAACACCAGAGGTGGTCCTGTATTGCTTTCTAAGTCATCCAATGCACATTTCAGAAAAGAAGAGCTAAAAGCAATCATTGAAACTGTCACTTCAGAAAAACAGAGGGGCTGGGGATGTGGCTCAAGCGGTAGTGCGCTCGCCTGGCATGCGTGCGGCCCGGGTTCGATCCTCAGCACCACATACAAACAAAGATGTTGTGTCCACTGAAAGCTAAAAAATAAATATTAAAAAATTCTTTCTAAAAAAAAAAAAAAAAAAAAAAAAAAAAAAAAAAAAAAGAAAAACAGAGAAAGAAGGGCAAGGTAAACCTAAATTAACCACAGGAAGGTAACAGAAGGTGTTGATGAAACCACAACCAGGAAATCCGCAGTCTACAATATCAAGTTCTTCATGAACATCAGCATCACTGATACACTGACATAAGGCTAAGAATACAGAAGACAGGGACTGGGGTTATGGCTCAGTGGAAGAGTGCTTGTCTACTGCTTGGGAGAAAGTGGGTTCAAACCTCACTGACACATAAAAAGAAAAAAAGTATAAAATATACAATAACATTAAAGAAAAAAGCAAAGACGACTGAAAACCTAGTAACACATTTAAAAGTATCATCATCAACAATGCATTGGGACTTCAAGATTATCATAAACATGCTTGGTACAAATTCGACAACTTGCAAAAACTGGACCATTTATTTGAGAGAGACAATTTCCTATAACTTACACACAAGGGGAAATACACAAAACAGATGAGCCCATGGCTACTGACAAAAACAGACTCAATAACTAATTACTACCCAAAAGCAAGACAAGGCTCTGACATCTCAAACAGGCTTCCATGAGACACTGAAGAACTGCCACCAATTTTCTACTTTTTTTCCAGAACATAGAAGCTGAGTTAACACCTCCTAATTCTTTCTGAGGCATAAGTTACCATATTATCCAAATTAAATAGATAAAGAAAAGTATTTTTTTGAGAGAGAGAGAGAGAGAATGTACAATCATAAATGTAAAAAACTGTACACTCCAGGTGTCTATGCAAATGATGGGGAAATTATGGACACAGGAACCCTCACTGCAGTGACTACAGCAGTCATATCCAGAAGTGCCCAAAGCTACATGCAAGGAAGATACACCTTGCAATACTGAATGGACAAGCTGCAGTTTACCCACACCAAAGAACATCACCCAGAAAATGAGCTCTGCAGCCTGGAATGATACAGCACCCTTAAAGGCAGACTGGTAAGAGAGAGAAGCCAGTTTGAAATGGCAGAGTGCAGTAAGATTCCAAGTCAAAAACATTCTGGAAAAGACAACATTATAGATGCACTAGCAGAACTGATGGGTACCAGGGACTCAGGGAGCAGAGAGGGAGGGAGCAATGAGGAGGAGTGATGAACAGGGGGAACACAAAATTCCCAGAGCAGTGAAACTCTTCTGTATGATATTATCTTGTAAACTACGTAACACACACAATCACATCACACAGAGGAGGAACACTAAGGTAAAGAATGAACTTTGGCTTATCATAACATGTTGCTTCATCCATTCTCCTTATCAAATGTTCAACAATGGTTTAGTAACCAACAAACACCCTACACCAATGCAATATGTTGAAAACAGTGGAGACTATCAGCTGGAGAGAAGGGGTATTCGATACTATGAGTAATGTCACATTTAATTGTCACCTTGATTGGATTAAAAGATGCCAATGATTAATGACCTTATGGGTGTGTCTATAAATGATTGGCATGTGGAACAGTGTGTCTACAAATGATTGGCATGTGGAACAGTGAACCACACTGGAGAACCTCCTCAAGCTAGGCAGCACCATCCAATAGGACGGTGTCTTGGGTGAACAAAAGTTGGAAGAAGAAGGAAGCAGCAGCAGAGCAAGCTCCTTTCTTCTCAATGGGTTCTTGATGGCTGCTGCAGTGGCCTGAGGATATCAGACTCTGCCTCCTTCAGTCTCCCTAAGTGGACTCTGCCAGTGATTCTCCAGGGAGTATCCAGAACCTTAGGTCTGGACCAGGGAAGCATCATTGATCCCTCTTGTTCTGCGGCTTCAGCCTCTTGGACTCAGCAGCCAGTACTCCTAAAACTCTCCAGCTGCAGATGGCCACTGTGGACATCCAGCTTTGGGTCAAGTAGGCCAATCTAAAAGTCCCCTTTCATAATCATACTTCCTCTTGATGCTGTTCCTCTAGAGAACACTGACTAATATACTATGTAAGTCAAAAATTGCTCTGAAAAAAAATAAAGTTTATATCATAAAGAAGTGAATAAACTACCAAGCCATGAAGTTTTACAAACATATACATGAGAAACAATTTTATATGCTAAATACCATTTTCATAATAATGCAAAAATAAAGCAAAGAGGAAGAGTCAGAGTAACAAATTTCAAAACTATGGACAAAAGCAAGGAAACTGATTTTCAATACTATTACCATCTTGAAAGAAATTGAATGATAAGCCTTCAAAAGTCATTGTGTGGTCACATACACAAAGTGTTAAGTTTTGCTGTGCTTAGCAAAACAAAGGGGTACTGTGAGAAACTATGAACTCTTTGAACTGTGTCCTTGTTGCCATCGTAAGAAGATAAAAGAATGTTCTGCCAAGTTTAAAATATATAGATTTTTGCGCTTGCCAGGAAATAACTAACTACAAGTAGTATAATAAGAAGTATAGAGCACTGTGACCAGTAATAAAGTTATGCTGAGAATGTTTATCCATGCTGGAAAAGATTAAACTGCCAAGAGGATGTGTTTCTTTTTTGCTATATAAAAGAAGAAGGGAAAAAATAAAGAGGTGCTCATTCCTACTGTGTGTGTGTATGTGTGTATGTGTGTGTGTGTGTGTGTATGTGTGTGTGTGTGTGTGTGTGTATGTGTGTGTGTGTGTATGTGTGTGTGTGTGTGTGTCTTTCAGCATCTCTGCTGTTACCGCCTGATCAGGAACTACAGATTGTCAGCAGGGTCTGACAAGTCATTCCAACTGCTGGTGTGGTGGTGTGCACCTGTAACTTCAGCCAATAGGGAGGTCAAGGCAGGGAAATGGAAAGTTGGAGGCCAGTCTAAGCAACTTAGCAAGACACTCAGAAATTTAGTGAGACTGGTCTTCATTAAAAATTAAAAGAGGGTACCAGGATTGGAGTTGAGTGGCAGAGCACTTGCTAGCATGTGTGAGGAAAGGGGTATGATCCTCAGCACCACAGAAAATTAAAAAAAAAAAAAAAAGGTATTCTGTCCATCTATATCTATACAAAATATAAAAAAAAATAATAAATACAAGGCTGAAGATGTGCTTAGTGGAAGTGACTGTAGGTTTATTACCAAGTAAAACAGCTGCCCATGGCCAGAATGCTGCTCACCAATTGAAATTCATTTCTGGAGGATAACTAAGCATGAGCAAGTCCATGGCATCAATCCCCAGCACTCAATAAGTAAGCAAATAAATAAAAAAAACAGTCTACAATACTAATTCTCTTGGGCTGGAGAGTAGCTCGGTAGTAGAAAACTTGCCAAGCATGTCTGTGGCCCTCAGATCAATCTCCAGCAGACCTCACACACACACACACACAAAAAAAAAAAAAAAAAAAAAAAAAAAACTAAAATACATGTAATGAGAGATAAAAATGATTATAATACAAAAGGTACACAATTAGAGGCATAAAATACAACAAAATCAATGGAAAGACAACACACTTTCTCACAGGGGAGATTGAATGTTTCCATAATCTACACTCTCTAAAAAAACACTGAGCATTTCTATAAATTCTGTGAAATTTAGGGCATGGTTTACTGTATTTTGGAGGTAAACATAAGAAAAACTACATCTAAAAATAAAAATAGTATTGTTGGGGACTGGGGATGTGGCTCAAGTGGTAGTCCGCTTGCCTGGCATGTGTGCGGCCTGGGTTCAATCCTCAGAACCACGTACAAACAAAGATGTTGTGTCCACCGAAAACTGAAATATTAAAAAACATTCTCTCTCTCTTTCTCTCTCTCTCTCATTAAAAAAAAAAACAACAGTAGGGTTGGGATTTTGGATCAGCAGTAGAGTGCTTACCTAGCACATGAGAGGCCCTAGGTTTGATCTGTTAAGGTCGGGTGAGCGTCAGAGGAAGAGACCACTAAGAGACTGTCTCATGCAACAGCAGAGGGTATATTGGGGGTCCAGCATGCTGGGGCTCAGAGCTCACTTGAGAGGAGCTGAGAGCCCCAAGAACAACTTAAGCAGAGGTTATATACATTGTTTGAACTGGGGAGTTTATGCGTAGGTCAGGGAATGCGGGAGGGGTTGTTTGTACAGAGCAACCAGATGGTCAGGAGACATTTCTCAACATACATTTAACGGTTTTTCCAGGAATTGTTTTGACACCCACATAAATTTCAGGTTTCAGGAAAACAGAACTTCAACCAAGAAAACAAAACCTTTACATTCTTAACCTTTCAGATCCTCAGCACCACATAAAAATAAATAAATAGGCATTTTGTCAGACTACAGCAACAACAAAAAATAGTTTTCAAAAAATTGAAAATAATAGACTGTATCTAAGACCAGCCAAAATGTTGTACAGGACAGAGAGAATAGAGAGGGCATTTATGCTGATCCCAAATTTCATAAGATAAAAAAAAGGCCAGCTCCCAAAGGGGTGGCCCTAGGAGGAGGCACTTAGGAGGGAACAGGAATCAGGTGACATAGGGGGAGTGCTCTTGAGGGGATCAGCACCCTTATTTAGACAGACGTATTGCTCCTTTCCAGAAAAAGAGTGTCATTTACTATTTCAGCAATTAAATGATCATAATTGGGTATTTCAGGTATTGCCAAAATTGTCCTTCAATTTTACAATGACGAGGGAGTGATGGTGCATACCTATAACCCAGCGGTTCACGAGTCTGAGGCACTAGGTGATGTAGCAAGACTCTGTACCAAAACAAAGAATCTAAAAGGGGCTGGTGGATAAGCAACTCTGGGTTCCATTCTTGATACCAAAAAACCACACAGTTAACATGAACCTGCCAAGTCCAGATAACAACAGTGAAAAAAATGTCATCCTTTGTCAAATTCATCACCTTGTGAAGGACAGTTACTAGTTTTCATGAAGTCACATTCATAAATTTATCCACCACTATTTTTATAGTATTGGACACAAATTCTGCAGCAATAATGCAAAACAGAGTTTCTCTGTACCTTACGTGGCATTTTGGAATCTAGGGTTGGATTTCAATTTGAAATCACTGAAAAGACAAGACTGAATCTTACAAACTTTCTATACATACTCAGGGGTAGCAAAAGGTAAATTAGGTAATTAGGTGTTTTCTTTTTCTTTTCTTTCTTTCTTTTTTGATAGCCCCAAGATGAAAACCAGGGACATTTTACTACAGATCCACATCCCCAGTCATTTTTATACTTTATTTTGAGACACAGTCTCACCAGATTGCATAAGGCCTGGATAAGTTCCTAAGGCTGTCCTCCAATTTGCAACACTCCTGTCTGACCCTCTGGAGAAGAAACGATCAAAGGTGTGCACCACTGTACCTGGCTGTAAGTTGGGATTATTAACAATGGAAATGCAACCAGACTTTTAAAAATCCACTTCTTTCTTGCCTCTTTAATATTAGTCCATCCCATGTGGCTCTGAATAAATAAACCTGGGCCTCAGATAAGTGAGCACATCATTTCAAAGTGATACACAGAAAGCTTTGGTGCTGAGGGAGCACACATGTGTCAGGCTCAAGGGGCAGGGAAGGTTCCTGACAGCTGGGACATGCTCCCTCCTGGTCTTGCTCCCTGAAAGCCTCCAGGATCACCCTCCAAGAGACCTGGACCATAACTCCACTCTAAGAGGCTTTTCAGGTTTGCACAGCTCTGCACTGGGGTGGGTGGTCCTTATGCTCTGGGACAGGTTTCGCTCCTTCACACTGTGAGACTGAAAGGGCAGGAATCACTGGTGACCTGGTCCCTCAGCACCAGCATCCACAGGCTGACTGGCCACCTGTCTCAAAGGAATGGGGAAGAGCTTGGGGAAAACAAGTTCCCAAGGAAGTAGCTGTCTAGATGAGGGTTGTTCCAGGAGATTCCTCAGCCCAGAGCCCCCAGCAGCTTCCCTGAGAGGCTGCACCCCACACCTCAGGCTGTCCTCTAGGAGGAGCTGACCCAGGGCCTGAAGTTCTGTTCACCTTGAAGGGACCAGGGCAGCTGTGGGCACCTTGTGGCAGCTCCAGGAGAGGACAGTGGCTGAGGACATGGGACCCTGTGAGGCATCCAAAGGGAACCTCTGCCCAAGAAATCTGACATGGTGTCTACACCTAAGGAAGATAAAGGGAGAAGCACAAGATTTTTACAGCTGTGAACTCAAGTTCTCTATACAGTTGCATCTACATCAAAGAACCTTCAGAGTACTTGACTTTGGCCAACCAGACCACCATGATGGTGCAAAGGCAGGGTTCTGTATGGAGAAAAAATTATCTTGGGCTATCTTAAGTCCTTTCATAGCCAATTATCTTAATTTCTGTATCAGAACACAATTCTCAAAACTTCTCAGAATATACCACTAACCTTACCAGATGCCTAGTCTCCAAAATCTACCAAAGCTCAGAATGCAATAACAGACATACAGAAAAAATTTTCTTTATTTTTTTTCTGTACCCCATTAATCTGATGTTCCTACCAATGCAATTGGTTAATGTAGTGATACACAAGTTTCTTTTATAAAAGTTCATGTAGACCAGACACAGTGGCGCACAACTGTAATCCAAGCAGCTTGAGAGGCTAAGATAGGAGGATTGCTAAATTCAAAGGCAGCCTCAGTAACGTAGTGAGACCATAAGACACTTGGTGAGATCACATCTGAAAATACAATGTAAAAAGTACTGGGGATATGGGCTGGGAATGTGGTTCAAGCGGTAGCGTGCCCGCCTGGCATGCGTGTGGCCCAGGTTCGATCCTCAGAACCACATACAAACAAAGATGTTGTGTCTGCTGAGAACTAAAAAAAAAAAAGGGCTGGGGATGTGGCTCAGTGTTTAATTGTCCCTGCGTTCAATCTCTGGTATATTAAAAAAAAGAAGGAAGGAAGGAAGGAAGGAAAGAAAGGGAAAGGAAAGGAAAGGAAAGGAAAGGAAAGGAAAGGAAAAAAGAAAAGAAGGAAAGAAAAGAGGGACACATACATCATTCAGGGTAACTTGAATCCATGTTCCTTAGTATGGTCATTAATATTTGGGTTAAAATGAAGTATGTTTTGTAGCTGGGGTTGTCAATGCCTTTAATCCCAACAGCTTGGGAAGCTGAGGCAGAAGGATCACAACTTTCAGGCCAGGCTGGGCAACGTAGCCAGATCCTTTCTGAAAATCATATTGAAAAGAGCTGGGGATGAAGGACAGTAAATGAATCAGACATTATTGTAGTGGCATCCCCTTCCTTCACAGAAAATTTTAACTGGGTTTCTCCAGAAATCTTCACCATGGCTAATTTTAGGACTGTCAACAAGAGAGTGTCCACAAAAAAGTTCAGTGTAGATAAACTTCCTATTTTCATGTTGCCCTATTTTACCGGGTGGCTAGTATGGGAGAAATTAGCACTCCAAGTGCTGGACTCAAACTCCCCTTACTAGTTTTTTACACACTTGTATCCAGTATAGTAGTTTGTAGAAATGTGCAAACAAGGCCTCTGGCCTTGAGCTGGGATTCACAGAGAAGTCACCAACTGGGCACCATGGAAACAGCTGGTGAGGGAGGAAAGAAAGGGGAGAAGAAGCTCTCCCCTTCTCAGGTGCAGTCCTTGAAGGGTTAACGTGGCTAGAACAGTGAAAGAAAAAGCTGCTTTTATGTGTGTGATGTGACAACTTGACTATGGTGACTCCATTTTGTGAACTCAGCCATGACACTCAAAAAGGTCATGACTGGGGCAGTTTGCATTCTTTTGTTCATGAAAATCCCCTAAGAACACAGAATGATCTATGTGCCAACCAGAGACTAACTGACCACAACTTTCCAGCCTGCTGGCATTGCCTGAACCTCCAAACGTCCCTTTTGTGGTTTTTGTGCTTAAATATGGAGCCAAGTTAAGGCAGGGGCCCCACCCTGACAACCTCATTCTTTCGAGAGCAGAGTGTCTGTCACTGGCCAGCAATAAAGGCTTAACTGGAATGAGACTGTGTGGTCTGAGAGTTATTTGCGGGTCTCAGTATTACAATGTGAACTTCTGAGTCCCTCCCCTTACATGCTGGGTATAAGATTCTGAAACCACCTGAACTCGGGGTTCAGGGGATGAATTGATTGATTACAGCAAAAGCAGTGCCCTCTGAGACTGGCTGCAGCCAGATAAAACTGTTTCCAGCTATCTTCAGTGCCTTGCCTCCTTTGTCCCTACATCATCATTTCCCTGTGTGCTTACGGGACTACACGACTGGGGTGACTCTACATCATGGACTATCAGAAAAGGGAGCAGTTATCCTCTATTGGTGCAGCCCAGGATTCCATATCCCTGGGATCTATAAACAACTTCTTAATTCCCTTTAAAGCAGTTATTTTGACCAAACACAAGGAAATGTTAAGTGATTATTCTTTCCCCTCAAGTATAACATTCACAAAGAGAAAACAAATGCTTTCAAAAGTGTTGTTCTTGCCAAGGACAGTGGCACAGGCCTGTCATTCCAGATACGTGGGAGGCTGAAGCAGGAGGATCACAAGTTATGGCTGAGGGAGGGAGGGAGCAAAGGAGGGAAGGAGAGAGGGAGGAAAAAAGGGAGGGAGGAAGATTTTTTCCAATATTTCACTAGAAAAGTGACAATTAGCGGAGGGTGTCCATTTGGACCACGTGGGAAGAACCAACGTCTGGCCGAGCTGTGAGGTGGAGGGAAGGTGGGTTTAGAAGGCAGGAGGCGCCTGCAATTTGGGGGACCTACAGCAGCCTCCGGAGGAGCTCCCCTGGGAGGAGGAAGGTGCATTTGTGGCCCTGCTTCCTCCACGTTGGGAAGAGTGGGTCGGGCCTCCAGTAGGGAGCAAAGGGGACACCAGGGCCCTGAACCGCGCTTCCAAACCCCCAGGGAACCAGGGGACAGGGCCCAGGGCCACCTGCCAGCGTGGAATCCCCCGCCCTCCGCAGCTCACCCCCGCGCCAGGCCCCAACGCCGCACCTTCAGCCCTGGTCACAAACTCACCATTTTTGGCTTCCGTGGTGACCCGGCGTTCTCTGGAGGAACTTCCCGGCCCCCGAAATCCCCCGGGACACAGGCAGCGGCAGAGTCAATGGGTCACTGGAACAGAAACTCTGCCAGAGAAGCAGTAGCCCGGTGGGTGAGGAAGAAAGCCCGCAATGTTGCGGAAGCCCGCCCTTCCCCTTCCTCTGCGCACTGATTGGACAGTTGCTCCAGCTTCCCGGATGGCTGGCCTCCAGGCCCGCCTCTGCATCGTGACTGACAGCTAACATCATCCAATCACTGGCTGAAATTGGGTAGAGTGACGGATTCTTGGCCCCAGCCCTTTTCAGGAGGAGCTTCCGGGCTGTGCTGGGACCTAATCCAGGTGGGAAGCCTTGGCTTTGCCTGTGGTACAGAGATGACACCTGGCGCTGCTTTCGGCGGAGCTTGGCAAGGCCCTGGGTTTAACCTCAACACAAAAACAAAGCGCAGCTTCTCAGGGAGGCTGAGGCTGGAGGAGCCCAAGGTCAGAGAGACCCTCTCTTAAAATAAAAGGAAAAGGGTGGGATGTAGCTCAGAGGTCCAGGTCAAGCCCCATTGGGTTTATTCCCCAGGACCTTTAAAAAGAAAGAACGATATTGCATCTATACATATATTTTTCCACTCAGCTGATGCGACCTCAAGCGACTTAGAAAGACCCAGTCTCCAAATTTTTGAAACACTATTTAAAGATATCATATATATGACTCATATATAATATCTAAAAATCAAAACAATTTGAAAACTATTTTAGTAATTCTCATCACCTTCTGGCCTCTGTGGCTTTGAGGAGGCAGCCTGAGCTATGAAAGGAAGCAATTGGGGTTGGCTCTGATCCTCAGGGTTCCATCCCCAGCACAGAGGGTGGGGGAGGAAGGAAGGCAATCCTCTAGGGCAGCAATGTGCGGTGGAAATAAAATGGGTGCCTTGTGCTTAGTGAGCATGTTCTACTTTGACTGTTAGGAAGTGTTGTGCAGAGACCTGACTCTGGGGATCCCACAGGTCTGGTCAGGTGTTTGCTTCAACATCAAACAGAAAAGGTCATGATGCAAAGCAGAAAAGGAACTTTGACCAGTGCAGCTACAGCAGGAAGACAAGACATCCTTACCCTGTCTTCAGGTGCTGACAAGGACTTTGAGGTTTTAGAGAAAGAGTAATCATAGGCATGTATGTATAGGGGAAATTTTATCTAGGATTTAGTATTATCTGTAGGATTTAAGCTTCAGGTATCTGTGTTCTTATAACATGTCTGTGAGCTCACTCTCACTTCCCCCCTTGAAACATGTCACTCTATTGCACAGACTGACCTAAATTTGTCAGGAACAAGTCCCCCTCCGTGTATTCTTTCCATGTCAAGGTTTTCAAGAAAAGCCATAAGCCCTAGGAAGCAACATACCCTGAGAACCTGGCCCAGCGCTCTCAGCTTCCTGGGTTTCAGCAGATAGTCAAACCAGAAAGAAACAAAAACTCTGCTCAGCTTGGCCCATTAACCCTGCATATAAAACAAAAAATTGCCAAGTGGGGTCAATACTGCCTGTCATGTCTACCCCCCTCCTGGAAATTAAGTACAACTTTATTCTCTGCTCTTAAGTGGGGCTTTGTGAAGTCTTTCACATCCTGCTCACTTGCCCAAGTTCATTCTACCTAACAATATTGCCCATGGCCAAGGGGGGCTATTGTGTAAGAAGTCATATTCCCACGGGTGTGGAAAAGTGGGCACATAGCTGCCCAGGGCTGAGAATTGAATTCCAGGTGCTTTTATTGTCCCCATGGTAGAGACTGAATTGAGGGCAGGAGCACTTTGCCTCTGAGCATCCCTTTTATTGTGGTTCAAAAGGTGGGTGTGAGCATAACTGTAATGGGCCTGAGAGAATGCATGAGACCATGTGGCAATGTGTTCTTCACTTATCAGTTTCATTTGAGCTCCCCAATGACATCATCTATATATCAGAGACCTCCATATGGAATTCCTCCACCAACTCTCTGAAAACACAGGCACTTTTAGCACCTTCAGAAACTCCTGCACAACAGAAGCTTCCACAAACTCTTTATGATAAGGACATTATGGCCACTTGTGATGACTACCAATTACTGAGGCTTCCCAGAGCAGGAAGCTGCCCCTTATGGACCTTGCTATATTATTATTTTTTTAAACCATACACTTGCTTTTTATTGAATTGGTAAATTTTACAGAGTTCCTAAATTAGTAAACCATGCCTGAGAATCCAAAGAAGAAAACAGTATAATGGACAAGCCCATCCATCCATAAAACAGTTTATTAAATCTTGGTTCCTAATGTATTTTTCTCGGAGGTACTGGGAACTGAACTCGGGGACACAACCACTGAGCCACCTCCCAGGCTTCTTTTTAATTTATTATTTGAGTTAGTTTTTTAGAGACAGCGTCGCACTGAGTTCTTTACTCTTTGTAATCCAGGTAAGTCACCTTACAAATCACAACACTTGGGCTAAGGTTGTGGTTCGGTAGTTGACAACATGCCTAGCATGTGTGAGGCACTGGGTTTGATTCTTAGGACACCATATAATTAAATAAATAAATGTCCACCAACAAGTAAGAAATAATTTTTAAAAAATGAATAATTGGGCTAGGGACATGGCCTCAAATTGCAGTGTGCTCACCTGGCATGCGTGGGGCACTGGATTCGATCCTCAGCAGAACATAAAAATAAATTAAAATGTTGTGTCCACCGAAAACTAAAAAATAAGTAATAAAAATTCTCTCTTTAAAAAAAAATGAAAAGAAAGCAAAATCCTCCTGCCTAAGAATCTTGAGCAACTGGAATTTCAGGTGTATACCACAGAACCAGGGGATTCACAAGAATTTTGAGGATTTCAGTCTTTCATAAAATTTTAACAAGAGTGGAATTTAAGTCTGCTGCAAATCTTTAAAACTTCTAGTACACTGTACCATTAAATAAACCTCTCCATATTCATCTCAGTTTGTTTCACATAAGCATCACACTACAAAAGTTTGTGACAAAGTGCATATATGAAAGGAAAATATGTGATTCAAGGTCCAAGAGGGGACTTGTTATTGTGTTTGGCCTCCAAATCATGTATTCAGTATGACACAGAATATTTTAATTGTCATTTAATCATATATTCTCACTACTTACTCTCCTAAAAACCCAAACCCATCATAAGGTGGCCATCCACATGTCAGTCCACATGCCAACACTATTAACCAAAAGGGGTAGGCAGATCCTGTCAGAAGATTCTGTAGCCCTCTTAGGAGTCTGATTCCTGCACTCACGTACTCACCAAGACTGAATTCCTACAAAGAATGCTGGCACCCTAGGACAGTTGCATTCACTCCAGTTCCTCACACTGCCCAGGAGCAAGCCTGCAACTTCTGCTTTGGCAAATGAATTCCTTACAAAGATGTCCAGATTGCATCAAGTACTCATATACCAGTATGCAATATTTCTACTAAATCAAAGATGTAAAACTAGGAAATTGCCACACTGTCTCAGTAGGTGGAAAGACAGTTTACAGTAATCCTGAATGGCTTAAGCTGTATTTATTAAAACCAGAAGTGCCACAGCACACTCTTTTGGCTTTCCTTCCCAAATGAACACTGACACTCAGCAAAAGGCCAGCAACAGAGATAGCAGTGACAATCATCCCATCATTAGCATGTTGGTTACCTTAAAAATTTGAACACAAGTATGTAAGGAACTCTTAGCAATGATCACACAAGATCCATGATTCCTGAATAGGTTGTGGGTGAGGTTTTGCTCAGGATGCTTTGAGTCCATAGGACAGGTCATTGAATTCTTTAGCCTGAGCAGAAACAGCCCTCTCCACATCATGTATTGCACAACATCACCTGGTTGGAAGCTGTAGCTTCATCAGTGATGTAGGGCACATGAGGCTAGACACCCAAGGAATGCTCCAGGAGCAGACTATTAGATGCAGAGTTCTAAGGGGTATCACCTAAAAATTTAGATCACTGCTTGGAATTTCCTTGATCTGCATTTACACCCAGTGTGACAGGGATGGAGGTTCATACTTTTTGTAGGGGTATACATAAAGGTGTCTTTTGTTTTGTTTTGTTCACAGAAAGTGTTTGTGTATAAATTGTAAGATTGTTCAGAGGTCTTCTAAGCTTTAACACAAAAACAGAAGTCTGTGTTATAACCCACATTGAGATTTTTGCAAATTTTTTTCCTGATATTCTGTTGAAAGATTATGGTGAAGGTCTCTCGAGAAGCTTATTTAAGATTCTTTGGTGGAGAAGGGAGGGCAACTATATTAGGACATCAGACTGTGGTGCTTCTTACCAAGCCTTTGGTCATGTGGTATGTATTAAGAAAATCAGCACACAATTTTCCCAGGGCTAGTGAGCTACTCTAAACACAGAGAGAAATCAAGCCTGGGTTTTCTGGAATATTCCACCTAAGTATTATTGATGGGGAGAAAAGGTAAGTTGGATGAAGTTTTTTTTAAAAAAATTCACTGGTATAAAAATTCACCTTTAAGAAGGAAGAGACCATCTAAAATTGTAAAGGAGACACCTGCAGAGCTGCATCTGCTGATGCGGTCATCAGTGGGGCCCACACACACAGCAACAGCAAACTCAGCACCAGAGCTACAGGAGTGCTCAGTGCTAGAATGCCTGCCAGCATGCACAAGGCAGGATTGGGACCCCAGACCTGGGAAAAAAAGAGAAAGCAACTCAAGCATAGGGCAAAACCTATTTTGAGAAAGTGCCTCTCCAAGTAATATACACAAATGACATTATGTTATAATGCTCTTTAATGTGCCTACATACAGCACAATGTATGACACTTACAAAAAGTACAAGTGACAAGAGTGTGGTCCCAGAGTCATCAACAGCTCAATAAGGGATCAGGGAAAAGAAAGAGGCCAGCTGCAGGGTAAACAGACACATCCCTATGTCCCAGCTCCCAGCCTCACCCAATTAAAAGGACTGCGGAGAAATTCAGTAGTAGAGCACTCCTGGATGGAATCTGAACAAAGAAAGAGAGGAAAGAAGTTCAGAAGAAACATTTCACCAATCTGTACCAAAGGCTGGAGTGGAGAGGCCTAAACTAAAATACACAATATGTAATGAAATACGAGACACAAAAGACTTAAAATACAGGAAAATGGAATCTAACAATAAGAGAGATTTAACCCATAGAACATGTTGCTTTCAAATCCTCATGTTGATGCAATGTTCCTCTCCAATGCAGGGTGCACTTTTGTTACCTCTGAAGAGATAAAAAAAGAAATGAAGGCACACACATTTTCACACACCTACAGTGGTTTTCTCAAAAGAAATAAATAAAATGAAATAAAATAAAAATTTCCTCAAGTCTGAACAAGTTCAAATGGATCTGCAACAAGCAAAGGTCCTACCACATTTCTATATACAGGGCTTTTCTCTAGTGTGATTTCTTAAATGCTGTTCAAAGGGACCTGGAAAGTTGAAAGTCTTACTACAATTTTTAAAGAGACAAAAAACATCTTCCCAGATGTGAGTTCTTTACGACTTTCAAGAAATCTCTGAAAGCTGAATACTAGCTCACATGGCTTCTAGTCACCATTTCCTACAGTGTGCGTCCTTTCATACAAGGGAACAAAACTAGAATAGCTGAACCCTTTATATTTCTTACTTGCATAGGATTTATTCTTTTTATTCCAAAAGAATCTTCCCAGTCCTTAGGAAAACACTGTGAAAACTAGATTCCCCACACTTCTCACACTCACAGGGCTTCTCTCTGTGTTTTCATATATGAGAAGAAAAACAAGGCAGGATGGGAAGCTGACAGGATGTTGCTTTTCTCCGGTATGTATTCTCATATGTATTCCAGGGCTTTTCTCTGGTATGCAGTCTTCCATGTTTATGAAGCTGATGCGATGGAGCAAAGGTGTTGCCACACTGCTTACATTCAGAGGGTTTATTTTTCAATGTGAATGAAATGCCTTTGAAGGCAATAGGGAAAAATGAAATGATTTGTGATAATTTAAACATTTAAAGAGTTACTCAGTTGGAAGTGGTGGTGTATGCCTTTAATTCCTGAGACTTGAGAGGCTGATTCTGAAGGATCAGTGTTGGAGGCTAGCCTCAGCACATTAGGAAGACCCTAAGAAATGCAGCAAGCCCCTGTCTCAAAATAAAAAGTAACTGGAATGTAGCTAAGTGGTAGAGCACACCAGATTAAATTCCCAGTGTCTCTGTCTGTCTCTCTCTCTCTTTCTCTCTCTCTCTCTCTCTCTCACACACACACACACACACACACACACACACATTTTCAGCAGTGTGACTCCTTCCTTGTCGTTGAGGATGACATGAAACATTGATTTATCAGGTTTTACATTCAAACAATTTTTCTCCAGTAACTTCCTACATGTATATGAGTGAAACAGTAATAACAGAAACGTTTACCAATTGTTTTCATGCATATGATTTCTCTGCAGTATCTGTTCTTTCACGTGTGTGAAGCAGACAGGATGTGGCAAAAGCTTTTCCACATTGTTGTTATTCATAGCGCTTTTCTCTGGTATGTATTCTTCCATGTCTGTGAAGCGTAGGGAATGCAGCAAAGGCTTTGCCACACTGCTTACATTCATAGGGCTTCTCTCCAGTGTGCATTCTTCCATGAATCTGAAGGTAACTGGATGTAGTAAAGGCTTTGCCACACTGTTTACATTCAAAAGTCTTCTCTCCAATATGTGTTCTTTCATGTCTGTGAAGGCTACTGGATGTAGCAAAGGCTTTGCCACACTGCTTACATTCATAGGGCTTCTCTCCAGTATGCATTCTCTGATGGATTCTAAGTAAACTGGGATAAGCAAAGTCTTTCCCACATACCTTACATTTGAAACCTTCATTCCCCATGTATGTGATCCTGTGCCTTTGAAGACTTGTGAATGAAATACAGGTCTGACCACCTCGTTTACATTCATACACTTTCTCTCCAGCAAGAGTTCTTTCATGTCTTCTTAATACAGAGGAGAAACAAAAGGCTTTCTCACATACCTCACATTGAAAACATTTATGTTCTCTGTGTGTTCTCGTGTGTCTTGGAACACCTGTAGGAGAAGATGAGGCTTCACCACATTGCTGATATTCATAGGGTTGCAACCCAGTATGAGTATCATCATGCCTTTGAATGTCACTGGAATGACTGATGACTTTCCCAGGTACTGTACATTCATAAGGTCCATCTCCAGTTCGTATTAACATTTGTGTGTGAACATTTTTGAAAGAAACCAGAGATTTCTTATATTGTTTCAATTCACATGGCTTCTCTTCACATTCCTCATGCTTGTAGTATTTGTGTTCACAGTGAGATGTGATCTGCCTATGAAGGAATGAAGGTCATATGAAGTCTTTTGCACACATAATGAAGTCACATGGATTTACTCTATTAAAATTTTTCTTTGTTCAATTAAGAATTGGAATTGATTTGAAGGTTTCCCCCACACTATTTTGTGCCTTTTAAGTTTACCATATGACTTCTTTAAGGAAGAAGAAGTGACCAGCACATAATCAATGCTTGGAGCATTCACAATTTTCTATTTTTTTTATTGGTCGTTCATAACATTACATAGTTCATAATACATCATATTACATGGTTGATTCACGTGGATTATGAACTCCCGCTTTTACCCCGTATACAAATTGCTGTATCACATCAGTTTCCCTTCCATTGATTGACATATTGCCTTTCTAGTGTCTGATGTATTCTGCTGTCTGTCCTATTCTCTACTATCCCCCCTCCCCTCCCCTCCCCTCCCCTCCCCTCCCCTCCCCTTTTCTCTCTCTACCCCTTCTACTGTAAATCATTTCTTCCATTTGTATTATCTTGTCTTACCCCTCCTTTCCTCTTATATGACATTTTGTATAACCCTGAGGATCGCCTTCCATTTCCATACAATTTCCCTTCTCACTCCCTTTCCCTCCCACCTCTCATCCCTGTTTAATGTAAATCTTCTTCTCAAGCTCTTCGTCCCTACCCTGTCCTTGTTTACTCTCCTTATATCAAAGGAGTCATTTGGAATTTGTTTTTTAAAGATTGACTAGCTTCACTTAGCATAATCTGCTCTAATGCCATCCATTTCCCTCCAAATTCTATGATTTTGTCATTTTTTAATGCAGAGTAATACTCCATAGTATATAAATGCCACATTTTTTTTATCCATTCATCTATTGAAGGCCATCTAGGCTGGTTCCACAGTCTTGCTATCGTGAATTGAGCTGCTATGAACATCGATGTAGCAGTGTCCCTGTAGCATGCTCTTGTTAGGGCTTTAGGGAATAGACCGAGAAGGGGAATAGCTGGGTCGAATGGTGGTTCCATTCCCAGCTTTCCAAGAAATCTCCATACTGCTTTCCAAATTGGCTGCACCAATTTGCAGTCCCACCAGCAATGAACAAGAGTGCCCTTTTTCCCGCATCCTCTCCAGCACTTATTGTTGTTTGACTTCCTAATGGCTGCCAGTCTTACTGGAGTGAGATGGTATCTTAGGGTAGTTTTGATTTGCATTTCTCTGACTGCTAGCGATGGTGAGCATTTTTTCATGTACTTGTTGATTGATTGTATGTCCTCCTCTGAGAAGTGTCTGTTCAGGTCCTTGGCCCATTTATTGATTGGGTTATTTGTTATCTTATTGTCTAATTTTTTGAGTTCTTTGTATATTCTGGTTATTAGGGCTCTATCTGAAGTGTGTGGAGTAAAGATTTGTTCCCAGGATGTAGGCTCCCTGTTTATCTCTCTTATTTTTTCTTTTGCTGAGAAAAAACTTTTTAGTTTGAGTAAGTCCCATTTGTTGATTCTATTTGTTAACTCTAGCGCTATGGGTGTCCTATTGAGGAATTTGGAGCCTGATCCCACAGCGTGTAGATCATAACCAACTTTTTCTTCTATCAGATGCCATGTCTCTGATTTAATATCAAGCTCCTTGATCCATTTTGAGTTAACTTTTGTGCACGGCGAGAGATAGGGATTCAGATTCATTTTGGTGCAAATGGATTTCCAGTTTTCCCAGCACCATTTGTTGAAGATGCTATCCTTCCTCCATTGCATGCTTTTAGCCCCTTTATCAAAAATAAGATAGTTGTAGTTTTGTGGATTGGTTACTGTGTCCTCTATTCTGTACCATTGGTCCACCCGCCTGTTTTGGTACCAGTACCATGCTGTTTTTGTTACTATTGCTCTGTAGTATAGTTTGAAGTCTGGTATCGCTATACCGCCTGATTCACACTTCCTGCTTAGTATTGTTTTTGCTATTCTGGGTCTTTTATTGTTCCATATGAATTTCATGATTCTTTTATCGATTTCTACAAGATATGCTGTTGGGATTTTGATTGGCATTGCATTGAACTTATATAGGACTTTTGGTAATATCGCCATTTTGATGATGTTAGTTCTGCCTATCCATGAGCAGGGTATATTTTTCCATCCTCTAAGGTCTTCTTCTATGTCTTTCTTTAGGGTTCTGTAATTTTCATTGTATAAATCTTTCACCTCTTTTGTTAGGTTGATTCCCAAGTATTTTATTTTTGGGGGGGATATTGTGAATGGAGTAGTTGTCCTCATTTCCGTTTCAGAGGCTCTGTCGCTGATATACAGGAATGCCTTTGATTTATGCGTGTTGATCTTATATCCTGCCACTTTGCTGAATTCATTTATTAGCTCTAATAGCTTCTTTGTAGACCCTTTTGGGTCTGCTAGGTATAGAATCATATCATCTGCAAATAGTGATAATTTAAGTTCTTCTTTTCCTATTTTTATGCCTTTAATTTCTTTCGTCTGCCTAATTGCTCTAGCCAGTATTTCGAGGAATATGTTGAACAGAAGTGGTGAGAGAGGGCATCCCTGTCTTGTACCAGATCTTAGAGGGAATGCCTTCAATTTTTCTACATTCAGAATGATGCTGGCCTGTGGCTTATCATAGATTGCTTTTACAATGTTGAGGTATGATCCAGTTATCCCTAATTTTTCTAGAGTTTTGAACATAAAGGGATGCTGTACTTTGTCGAAAGCTTTTTCTGCATCTATCGAGATGATCATATGGTTCTTATTTTTAAGTCTATTGATGTGGTGGATAACATTTATTGATTTCCGTATATTGAACCAACCTTGCATACCAGGGATGAATCCTACTTGATCATGGTGTATAATTTTTTTGATATGTATTTGAATCCGATTCGCCAGAATTTTATTGAGGATTTTTGCATCAAGGTTCATTAGAGATATTGGTCTGTAGTTTTCTTTCTTTGAAGTGTCTTTGTCTGGTTTCGGAATCAGGGTGATGTTGGCCTCGTAGAACGAATTTGGAAGTTCTCCCTCTTTTTCTATTTCCTGAAATAGCTTGAAAAGTATTGGTGTTAGTTCCTCTTTAAAGGTTTTGTAAAACTCTGCTGTATATCCATCCGGTCCTGGGCTTTTCTTAGTTGGTAGTCTTTTGATGGTTTCTTCTATTTCCTCTATTGTTATTGGTCTGTTTAGGTTGTCTATATCCTCCTGGCTCAATCTGGGCAGATCATAAGACTCAAGGAATTTATCTATGCCTTCACTATCTTCTATTTTATTGGAGTATAAGGATTCAAAGTAATTTCTGATTATCTTCTGTATTTCTGAAGTGTCTGTTGTGATATTGCCTTTTTCATCCCGTATGCTAGTAATTTGGGTTCTCTCTCTTCTTCTCTTCGTTAGCATGGCTAAGGGTCTGTCAATTTTATTTATTTTTTCAAAGAACCAGCTTTTAGTTTTGTCAATTTTTTCAATTGTTTCTTTTGTTTCAATTTCATTAATTTCAGCTCTGATTTTAATTATTTCTTGCCTTCTACTTCTTTTGCTGTTGTTTTGCTCTTCTTTTTCTAGGATTTTGAGATGAAGTATGAGATCATTTATTTGTTGGTTTTTTCTTTTTTTGAGGAATGAACTCCAAGCAATGAATTTTCCTCTTAGAACTGCTTTCAATGTGTCCCATAGATTCCGATATGTTGTGTCTGTGTTTTCATTTAACTCTAGGAATTTTTTAATTTCCTCCTTGATGTCTTCTAAAACCCATTGATCACTCAGCAACCTATTGTTCATTCTCCAGGTGATGTTTGATTTTTCCTTTCTTCTTTTATCATTGATTTTCAGTTTCATTCCATTATGATCAGACAAGATGCATATGGTATTATCTCTACCTCTTTGTATTGTCTAAGAGTTGCCCTGTGACATAGTATATGGTCTATTTTTGAGAAGGTTCCATGTGCTGCTGAGAAAAAAGTGTAGCTACTTGATGTTGGGTGGTATAGTCTATATATGTCAATTAAGTCTAGGTTGTTAATTGTGTTATTGAGTTCTATAGTTTCCTTATTTAATTTTTGTTTGGAAGATCTGTCCAGTGGTGAGAGAGGTGTGTTGAAGTCTCCCATGATTACTGTATGGTGGTCTATTAGACTCTTGAACTTGAGAAGAGTTTGCTTGATGAACATGGCTGCTCCATTATTTGGGGCATATATATTTATGATTGTTATGTCTTGTTGGTGTATGGTTCCCTTGAGCAGTATGAAGTGTCCTTCTTTATCCCTTTTGATTAGCTTTGGCTTGAAATCTATTTTATTAGATATGAGTATGGACACTCCTGCTTGTTTCCGTGGTCCATATGAGTGATATGATTTTTCCCAACCTTTCACCTTCAGTCTATGTACATCTTTTCCTATCAAATGCGTCTCCTGTAGACAGCATATTGTTGGGTCTTGTTTTGTGATGCATTCTACTAGCCTGTGTCTCTTAATTGGTGAGTTTAAGCCATTAACATTTAGGGTTATTATTGAGATATGGTTTGTTCTTCTATCCATATTTGTTTATTGATGTTACTAAACCTGATTTGTTATCCTCTTTGACTACTTTCCCCCCACAATTTTCTATTTATTGATAGATCTTTACCTTACTACCAACATCAGCTAAAGGCTAGGTTTTCTGACTTGTTTAACTTGCCTAAAAATAAGATTGAAAGCAAACAATCTTTTACAATACAGCTACTCTATGGCTATTGTCCAAATAGTGATAGTCACATATGCAATTTCATACTACTTTTAGCATGTCATACACTTTGAAAAGACTGAATATCTGTTACAGCTACGTATATATTTCTGGTAAAGAAACATTATAAGAATAAATACTTCTCAAATTATGCATACTTCTTTCGTTGGTTTACTTTAAATATTACATGACAGTTCTCAGACCCCCTCATGGACTCCTCTTGTGAGTACAGTTACCTTACATTGCTCCCAGAGTTTTCTTTTTTTTTTCTTTAATATTTATTTTTTAATTCTCGGCGGACACAACATCTTTGTTGGTATGTGGTGCTGGGGATCGAACCCGGGCCGCACGCATGCCAGGCGAGCGCGCTACCGCTTGAGCCACATCCCCAGCCCGCTCCCAGAGTTTTCAATCTGAACTTCAGTGGTCTTGTCTTCCCACTTGTCTCCTAAAATGAGAGAACAGAACAATCTTTATGAATATTTAGGAGCTAGAAATGCTTTGCCAAATGATACGTGCCATTTATGCTGCAATAATTCACCAACTGATTCCCTTTTCACCTTCTACATAAATGACCAAAATAAACATGAGTTCTCTATTTGATTAATTTTAAAAACATCATTATTACCTATAGAAGTCAGGTTTCTGAGGACTTCCAACATCACATCTCTGTAAAGGTTCTTCTGGGAAGGATCCAGCAAAGCCCACTCCTCCTGGGTGAAGTTCACAGCCACATCCTCAAAGGTCATTGAGATCTAAAATATCCCACAAATGTATAGTGGAGGCCAGGAGAGATTGACAGCATGAGAAATCTATACTCAACATGCATGATGTTCACATAATTCCCTAGCCTCTCGATTAATTGCACGATTTGGTCCATCAAATCTTTATTGCACTCAACTTCTTCCAACTACTCCAACACTAGAAATTGGCTACTCGGAAGGCAAACATCATACTGATTCATACCCTTCCTTTGGTGATTTCACAGGAAGTGAGACTTGCTCCCAGATCACACCTAACTTCTTTATTGGTTGCACCTCTATTACATGTCCTAGAAACATCCTATGTGGTACAGAGCTAATTTAAGCATGTCTGATAGTACTTATGTTTAGAAAAGAAAGGTGATGAGCAGGAAATTGCAGGAATCATGAAACTAACCATTTGAGAGAGATTCTGATGGCTCCCTGTACCTACAAGATTAATATAAATAACATGGAATTTACTGTTGTCTTGTTTCCTCTGCAAGTCTATTGTTCCATACTTAAAGAAATGCCTAGAACCAGCCACCACCCACACTCTCCGGGCATGGGTTCCCTATGGAGATTCCCTCATAGACAACATTTAGACAACTTTTCACACAAGTTGTCACAATGTGTTAACTGGAGATTGAGCTCATCCTGTGAGAACAACTAGAAGTTTGCAGGTGCTTTACTCCAGAACAAATTTAGTCAACTAACTTACTATTAAATGACCAAAAAAAAAAAAACCATGAGTTCTCCATTTGATTAATTTAGTTCATTTATTAATAAACACAACAAATTTATAATTTCCTGTGGTTACGGTCAAACCAGAATGGGGTAAGTGAAAGATGGCACATGTCTTAAAAACAACTCAATGACCCAAAAATGTCACCTTGTCCAAACAACAGCCTTACAATAACTCTCAAAACAATCTTCTTAATAAACAGCAGGCACTACTTTTCTAAGTCTCCTGGGAACAATGAATGTCTAAAGACTGTCAAACTCTTCTTAACAGCAGCCGGGTCACTACGACAATGTACAATCATGAGACACATACCAATGTTCTGCTCAAAGACATTTTGATCAACATTGGGCCACATGTGCAATGGTCGTCTGTTGTGAAAGAGATTAATCCTGCCTGCAGCAATGGTGGTGCAAACAATTTCCCCCTTTTGACTGTAGCCACCCATCTGATGATCCTACCAATGCACTTGGTTAATGTATTCATGCATAACTTTCTTTTACAAATGTTCTTGTCAGTCATGCACAGTGGGGCACAACAGTAATCCCAACAGCTTGAGAGACTTGGTCAGAAGGACTGCTAAATTCAAAGCCAGCCTCAGCAACTTAGTGAGGCCCTAAGGAACTTGGTGAGATCTTCTCTCAAAATAAAATGAAAAAATAGATGCAGATCTGGCTTATTGCATAAGTACCCCTGGGGTCAATGCCAGGTGTTTAAAAAAAAAAACATTATCTCTTTCAGGTTGAAACACATACATCATTCAGGATAAGTTGAATCCATATTCCTGAGTATGGTCATTAATATTTGGGTCAAAGTAAACTATTTTTTTTCAGGTATTGTGGCCAGATCCACTCTGAAAACAAAATTGAAAAGGGCTGGAGATGAAGGGCAAGAGAATAAATCAGGCATTATTATCCTATTTGCATATGTGACTACATGACCAGTGTGAATGGACATTAGGTACAACCAGAAAAAGAGGAAGTTACACTCTATTTACATATGATGTGTCAAAATGCATTTTACTGTCATGTTTAAGTAATGAAAACCAAGTAAAATAAATAAATAACTTCTGCCAAAAACAAATAAACAAGCAAACGAAAAAGGGCTGGGGATATACACCAAGACTCAATATCCCTAGTACCAATAACCAACTGCCTTATTTCATTTAAAGCAGCAATTTTACCTGAACACAGGGTGTGTCACATGACTATTCTTTTCTCTCAAGTATGATATTAAGAAACAGAACAAAAGTGTTAATCTTGCCAGGGATAGTGGCACAGGCCTGTAATCCCAGGGACTCAGGGGGCTGGGGCAAGAGGATCACAAGTTGGAGGACAGTGTCCCAAACAACTGGGATAGGATCTCATTTTTTTTTTTTAATTGGGGGAATATGCCTGAGGATTACACCGATAAAGCTTCTGTAGTTTTCAACTTCAATACAAAAACAAAATATTCTTTGCAGTATATCAGTAGAGAAAAAGTGAAAATTAATAGGCTGTGTCCATTTGAAGCACAGGAGGAAGACCAGATATTTATGACGGGAAGTGGAAAAGATGGTGGCATTTTAGAATGCAGCAGGCAACTGCAATTTGAAAGACCTACAGCAGGGCTGGAGATGTGGCTCAGCGGTAGCGTGCTCCCCTGTCATGCGTGCGGCCCGGGTTCGATCCTCAGCACCACATACAAACAAAGATGTTGTGTCCACCGAAAACTAAAAAATAAAATATTAAAAAAAATTCTCTCTCTCTTTAAAAAAAAAAAGACCTCCAGCAGCTTTAGGAGTTACTAAACTGGGGGAAGGAAAGTGGATTTGACATCCTGCTTCCTACACGTTTGGAAGAGTGGGTGCGGGCCACCAGCAGGGAGGGGAGGGGAAGCTGGTAACCTGAGCCGCCCACTCAACAATGGAAGCCAAGGGACAGGCCCCAGGGCCACCTGCCAGCGGGAACTCGGCGTCATGCTCCACAGCTGACCTCAGGGACTGGATACCCAACCCAATCCTAGGGGCCAGAGAGCAGAAGCCCAGGGCCATCCGCCTTGGAGGACTAGGCTGCACCCTCTGCACCAACCTTGGGCACCCAACACCCAGCTCACCCAGCGGGACCAGTGGAAGAGGATTAGGGTCAGCCGCCAGCGAGGTGACTTCAAGATTCTACCATCCAGCCCAACCCCCAGGACCAGGGGACAGTAACCCAGGGCAACCTCCAGAGGTGACTGCACCAGGCTCTGCAGCTCACCCCTTTGTGGGGGGCCCCAAGGCAGGTGCTGACCATGTCCCTTCAGCCCTCCTCACATATTCACCATTTTTGTCTTTCTAGAGGACCAGTTTTCTCGAGGACCTCAAGGCACCAGAGATAGAGGGGGAAACAGGCTGCTCAGAATCACCTAGGCCTTTTGGCAGAGCTCCTGGGGCCGGGAAAGGGAGGAACAGAGTTGGTGAGGAAGAAAAGCCAAATGAGATTTCCAAGCCCGCCCTTCCCATCTGGTCTGGATCTGATTGGACAGTTCCACCCCAGCATGCTAATGGGGCGCGTCCAATCAGGCTTCTGCATTGTAATTGACAGCTAAGGTTATCCAATCACTAACCAAAATTGCATAGAGTGGCAGATCCTTGGCCCCAGCCCTTTTCAGGTGGAGCTTCTTTCCTGGGCTGGGAACTAATCCAGGTGGGAAGCCTTTGCTTGAACTTGGTACAAAGGGTAACATCTGGGATTGAGCTCTGGCTGAGGGAGACTGCTTTCCCAGCACGGGTGATGCCCAGGGTTTTAACCTCACCACAGAAACAAACAACAATTAAATTCTTTTTTTTAAGAGAGAGAGAGAGAATTTTTTTTAATATTTATTTTTTAGTTTTCGGCAGACAGAATATCTTTGTATGTGGTGCTGAGGATGGAACCCGGGCCGCACGCATGCCAGGCGAGCACACTACCGCTTGAGCCACATCCCCAGCCCCAAGAAACAATTAAAAATATATATAAAAAAATACTTACTTAAGGACTCTAAGGCCTGAGGAGCCCAAAGTCAGGTGAAAATCAATAAATGTTAATGCTGTTTACTATGAGGAGTCCTTGTTCCCGAATCCTGCAGTATAACACCAGAGAAGCAGGTGGAGAGTGGAAAGTGGAAGGCTTTCATAAGAGAAAGCAGGAAAGACTTCCCCCACCCCAGGAAGAAGGGGACCCAAAAGGCAGAATCCCTGGAAGGGGGAAGTCTTCTCCCTCTTAAACCTAAGGTAATCTTTTGTCCTCCCACATTCCTGTCCTTTATTTTCCTTTATTGTGCAGGTGCTGGGGCATGAGGGTGGAAGGCCAAAGGGAAAGAATTGGGTGGACTTAAGGGGTGGGGAGCACACACACACACACACACACACACAAATATAACTCTACTAAACTTCATCTCATGAATGATGAAAAATGATTATAATAGGAAAGGTACAAAATGAGAGGCATAAAATACAATGAAATTAATAGAAAGATGATATAATTTCTTACCAAGGAGATTAAGGAGACTGAACTTCTCCATGATCTACACTCTCTGAAAACCCCTGAGCATTTTAGAAAATTCTGTGATATCCAGGGCTGCTGCAGGCTGCTCGGCCGGGCCGCGTGGGCTTTCCTGCCGCTGCTCTCACCGAGCACCGCCTGCTGCCTTCCTGCTGGGCGCCTTCCTGCTGGGATGTCAGTGCACGCTGGCTTGCAATCTTGCAAACCGGTTGGGCACAAAAACACAAGCCAGTCAAACTGAAACAAAGTTTTATTTTGTGAGAGGCCGTGTGCGTCCCCTAACAAGCCGGTCCACACACGTGTGTGTCTACCTGAGCCGGGGGCTCCACTTCCCCTGGAACACCCTCCTACCATCCTTCCCCAACCAATGGGAGCTCTCCGGGAGTCCAGTAACTTGAGTTCCCAAACGGGCCTAGGTGAACAGCAGGAGTCCATTTACCATATGAATGTAATACTTTTGCAGTGGCTCCTAGCATCTGCCACCTTCTGTTTAATTAAGCAACGGCAATGTGGCTATGGCTAGGGACCGTGCTTGGTAGGTTGTCCAATTTAACATGTGGTTCTTACAGGTCATGGGAGAACTGACCTTTACACGTCAGTTTCCTGTCTTAGGTTGAATCCACTGTAACCAGATCAACCCGTCACTGACTACCAGTCCAGCATAGCCATGCTTGTGGATAGGCCTAAGCACCAGTGGGGGGGTGAGTTTCTTGCCTCACCTCTGTTGGCCCCCAAAATCAGACCATCACTAGCAGAAGGGAGAAAGACACAGAATTGCCACGACACCAAGCCAATTGACGGCTCCTTTGGAAACACTGGTGACACATCGGCTAAGATATTTAGCACTACCAGTTCGCTGTATCAACAAATAGAGCACAATGCATACAGGTGATACATAGTCCAGGCAAGTTGTGTAAGCAGTTCAAAGTGGAGGAGTCTATCAATATGTCCATTTCCTCCCAAAGTAAATTAAGTCCTTGATTGAGCAGTTCAAAGTGGAGGAGTCTATCAAAATGTCCATTTCCTCCCAAAGTAAATTAAGTCCTTGATTGAACATACTTATTGAGTTATATTGATTGATGTATCAGTTTATACAGTTTACTGTGATAGCTATCATAAAAGTTGTAGTTTGGTTTTATCTTAGTCTTCACCGGCACTGGGATGGAGACGGGAATCCTGGCCATGTTGCTAAAGAGACATTATCCTGAACAGAATTATTAAATATAATGAAAAGGAAAGGTGAAAGTAAACAAACAGATCTGTTAACCACCTTTAAAAGCAAAATTTATAACAGCTGTTTACCTAATGTAAATTAAACCATATAAGTCACGTGACTTAAAAAATAAAACACAGTCAAAAAATAAAACTGATCAGAAAAACATTAACCTAGGTTTGTATGAGCTCAAAAAATAAGGTAAAATAAAATAAAATAAAATGAAATAGAACTTTATGATGTGGGAAAAATGCAAATAATAAAATAGATATTGAAAAAGGCACCGTGGTAAATCACTGTCGCAGATGTAAGAATAGCCAGGCTGGAACTCTGGATATCAGCTGTTATGGATTTGAGTCAAATCATCTTCTTTTTCTGTAGAAATTGTTTTAGTTAATCTCTCTGGAATCCAAATTGGTTGCTGTTCCTCCTGTGGAAAAACACAGACGGAGCCCCGACTCCAGACTATTACTGGGTCCGGACCTTTCCATTGTCCTGTTAGAATATCTTTCCAAAGTACCTTAGGCTTATGTACATTTTTCGGATACATATGTCTTTCTGCAGCACTAAGTCCTGATGAATCCAAATTTAGAAAGTTTAGAGTAAAAAGGGTTATTTTAAGTTCATCTTTGGGGGATATATACCCCTTACTAATTCCCTCCTTTTGTTTTAATAAGTACATTTTAATAGTTTGATGAGCTCTTTCAACTATGCCTTGTCCCTGTGGATTGTATGGGATTCCTGTTATATGAGTAATGCCAAATGATGAGCAAAATTGTTTAAAAGACTTGGAGATGTAACCAGGACCGTTATCAGTTTTTAGCTGTTTAGGAACACCCACAGTGGCAAAATTTTGCAAGCAATGAGCTATAACATCTTTAGTTTTTTCTCTGGCATGAAGGGAGCCCATCAAAAATCCAGAAGAAGTATCAACTGTAACATGTAAATATTTTAATTTTCTAAATTCTGGCAAGTGTGTGACGTCCATCTGCCAAATATGGTTAGGTATCAGTCCTCTAGGATTGACTCCAAGATTAACTTGTGGCAAAAATGTCACACAATTTTGACATTGTTTTATTATATGTCTGGCTTGTTCTTTAGTTATTTTTAAACGTTTTTGTAAAGTATTAGCATTGACATGGAACCTTTTATGAAAATTTATAGCTTCTTCTATTGTGGAGAAAATATGTATGTCATGTGTAGATTTATCTGCTAGTTCATTACCCAAACTAAGGGCTCCAGGCAATCCTGTATGTGCTCTGATATGTCCTATAAAGAATGGATCCTTTCTATCCCAGATTAGACTTTGTATAGCAGAAAACAAAGAGAAAACAGTAGAGGAAGGGAAAATCCTACCAGCATCTTCAAGAGATACAATAGCATTAACTACATACTGACTATCAGAAAATAAATTAAATGTAGAATCTTTGAACATCATAAAAGCTTGCAATACTGCATTGAGCTCTACCTTTTGAGCTGATTGTTTGGGTACTAAAAATGTAAAAGTTTGATCAGGAGTAACTACTGCTGCTGTACCATTGTTTGACCCATCAGTGAATATATTTGGAGCATTTATGATAGGGGTTTTTCTTGTCATTTTTGGAAAAACTACAGAATGCTTAGACCAAAAAGACAACAAAGGATTAGATGGCAAGTGATTATCAAATGCAACACTAGATTTACACATGATTATTGCCCAAGTATTTAACTCATTAGCTAACTCATCAATTTGATCCATAGTATATGGAGTAATAATTTTATTGGGAGAAATTCCAAACACTCCTTTTGCTGCTTTTATTCCTTTGACTATTAATTGTCCTACAGCCTCAGGATATCTAGTAAGAATAGTATTAGGGGAATACGATAAATGTATCCACAATAATGGACCTTCTTGCCAAAATACCCCTGTAGGAATATTTTTTGTCGGTAGTACAATAAATAATAAAGGCAAACTTATATCAATTCTATCCAAATGCATATTTTCCATATATGTCTCAATGATTTTTAATGTCTTTCTAGCTTCAGGCGTTAACATGCGGGGTGAATTTGGATCTGATGGACCTTTTAGAATATCAAATAAAGGTCCTAATTCACCTGTTGGTATGCCTAGATAAGGCCTTATCCAGTTTATATCTCCCAATAACTTTTGAAAGTCATTAAGCGATTTGAGTTGATCTACTCGTATTTGAATTTTTGGTGGACGGACCATGGTTGAGGATAATAGAACTCCTAAATAATTAATTGGAAGATTTAATTGTACTTTATCTATTGCTATCTCTAGATTATAATTTTTTAATAAGTTTGTAAGCGTGGCATAACATTCTAGCAATGTGTTTTTATCTTTATGTGCCATTAACACATCATCCATATAGTGAAATATCTGTAGTTCAGGATTTTGATTTCTAAGTGGCTGGATTGCTTTATCAACATAAATTTGGCACAAAGTTGGGCTGTTAGCCATCCCTTGAGGGAGTACTTTCCATTCATATCTCTGATCAGGACCTTCATGATTCAGCGCAGGGATAGTAAATGCAAAATGTGGACTATCCTCGGGATGAATTGGAATTGAGAAGAAACAATCTTTAATATCTATAGCTAAAACATGCCGGGTTTTTGGTAGAGCAGACAATTGGGGAATCCCTGATTGAGCAGGTCCCATAATAACCATCTCATTATTAATGGCTCTTAAATCTTGTAATAATCTCTATTTACCAGATTTCTTTTTAATGACAAAAATGGGAGTATTATGGGGAGATACGGATGGTTGTATATGTCCTTCCGCTAATTGCTGTTTGACCAGATCATGGGCTACTTGTATCTTTTCTTTAGTTAGGGGCCACTGAGGAACCCACACTGGTCTTTCTGATTTCCAAGTAATTTTATTGTCTCAGTGGCCCTTTTTGAAAACCCAATCCATGTTTATTTATTTCTTGATCTATTTGAATTGGTGCTGTTATATCTTGTTCTTGATCTCTTAATCTCTTTTCTTTTCTAAAGCCTTGTTTTGCCCTAGTAGTGGGCGCGTTAGGATTGACGTTATTTGTTAATGTCAATCCTGATTGATCTAGGACGTCTCGTCCCCATAAATTTATGGGGAGATGGTCCAATACATAGGGCTGTATAGTTCCTTCACATCCTTCAGGATCCTTCCAATCTAATACCATTGCACTTCTATGGGGATTAGTCGCCACTCCTAGGCCTCTAAGCGTTTGGGTGGCTTGTTGCAATGGCCAGTGCTTAGGCCATTCCTGGCGAGATATGATGCTGAGGTCAGCGCCTGTGTCCAGCAGTCCATTAAAGTCATGTCCTTGAATATTTAATTTTAGCATAGGGCGAGAATTTAAATTTAAAGAAAGCATAGCCCAATCTACACCTGTGGAGCCTAATCCCTTGGAACCTCTTTCTACATTACAACTGGAAAATTTATCATGTAGGCTTGGTATTATTAATAACTGTGCTATTCTATCTCCTGATGAAATTACTGATAAACCTCTTGGAGAACTAGCTATGATTTTTATTTCTCCCTCATAATCAGGATCAATTACCCCAGGACTTATCATAAGTCCTTTAAGTGTAGAAGAACTGCGTCCCAATAATAAGCCTACTGTTCCCTGGGGAAGAGGTCCTTTTACTCCTGTGGGAATGATTTGAACTCCCATCTCTGGAGTTAATACTGCTCTGGCAGAGGCACAGATGTCCAACCCTGCGCTCCCTCTAGTCTGTCTGATGAGGGATCTAATGGATAATGCGTCCTGGGCACTACCTTGATGGTGCTGTTGGGTTCCTCCATTGCCCCGTATATTTGTGGTTTTGGGCCCCGGGGCATTGGGCCCTCCAATTCGTTTTTTGGCAACGGGGCCTGATACCTTTCTCCACGATATCGTGGGTAGACACTTGGTCTTTGTCCATTTTTTGATAACGGAATACCCTCTATGGTGGTTTGAGAACGGCATTCATTAGCCCAATGTCTCCCTCTATGGCATCATGGGCAAATACCCGGGATTCTACTCCTTTGATACCTAGCTTTGTTAAACCCTCCTCCCATGGGGCAATTTCTTTTAAAATGTCCTTCTTGATTGCAATTATAGCATGTTTTTGGCTTGGTATCTAAAGCCTGTTTTACTTCAGCTGCCATGACTTGTCCTTGTTCATTAATGTCTCTACATAATTTAATATATGTGTTTAAATCTTCATGTTTCCATGGTCTAATGACCTCTTTGCAGCAACGATTTGCTTGGTCATAAGCCAGTTGTTTTATAAATGGCATTGCCTGTTCTGTATTTTCAAATGTCTTAGAGGCTGTTTCAATAAGTCTAGCTACAAAGTCAGCGTAGGGCTCATTAACTCCTTGTATTATCTTAGATAGTTGACCTTGTAAATCCCCTTGTCCCTTCAAAGTTTTCCATGCCCTAATTGCATCTATAGCGATTTGAGTGTATACACCAGGATCATATCCAATCTGTTGCCTCTGACTTTCATAGGGTCCTCTCCCTAGTAACATTTGTATATCTCTTTCAGGGTAACCTGCTGCTGCATTTCGCCTAGCTGTCTCCTTGCAAAATTCCTCATTGGCAATTTTCCATAATAAATATTGTCCTCCATTTAGCACAGAGTGACACACGTTAGCCCAATCTGCTGGTGTTAAGTCCCAGCTGGTAATAGATTCGACCATACTCACTGTGAAGGGAGCGGCCGGGCCGTAGGTTGTCCTCCCACATTCCTGTCCTTTATTTTTCTTTATTGGGCAGCTGCTTGGGCATGAGGGTGGAAGGCCAAAGGGAAAGAATTTGGTGGACTTATGGGGTGGGGAGCACACACACACACACACACACACACATATAACTCTACTAAACTTCATCTCATGAATGATGAAAAATGATTATAATAGGAAAGGTAAAAAATGAGAGGCATAAAATACAATGAAATTAATAGAAAGATGATATAATTTCTTACCAAGGAGATTAAGGAGACTGAACTTCTCCATGATCTACACTCTCTGAAAACCCCTGAGCATTTTAGAAAATTCTGTGAAATCCAGGGCCAGGTGTGCTGTGCTTCTTCGTGCACTTAAAAAAAAAAAAACCCTACTTCTAATAATGGAAATGAGACCATATTTAAGATCAGTCAAAATCTTGTAGTGATCATAGTGAGTGTAGACAGAGTGAATTCATGTAACTCCCAAATTTCATAAGCTAACAGTCCAACTCCCAAAGGGGTGGTCCAAGGAGAAGGCACATTTTTTTTTCTTTTTAATACCTTGGATTGAACCCAGAGGCAGTTGACCACTGAACCATATCCCCAGTCTTTGAAGTCTCACCAAGTTGCATAGGGTCTCCCTAAGTTGTTAAAGCTGTCCTCAAACTATAAATCCTCTTGCCTCAGCCTCTGGAGAAGCAAGGAATACTGCTGTGCACCACTGCACCTTGCCATAAATTAGGATGTAAATGTAAGTAGAATGGAAATGTAAGTAGGCTTTTTAAATCCACTTCTTTTTTCCCTCTTTTATAATATTTCATCATATTTGGTTCTGAATAAATAAACTTGGGCCTCAGATAAGTGAGCAGATCATTTCACAGTGATAACCACAGATGGCTGGTGCTGAGGGAGCAAACATATCAGGCTCAAGAGGCAGGGAAGGCCCCCCTGCCAGCTTGGACATCCTCACACCTGGGCATGCTCACTGAAATACTCCATGATCACTCTCCGGGGAGACCTAGGCCATGACTCCAGCCTATGAGGCTTTTCAGAATTTCACAGCACTGCACTGCGGTGGCTGGTCCTTATGCGCTGGGAGAGATTTTGCTCTTCCATACTGTGAGAGAATGCAAGGGTCAGGAATCACTGGGGACCTGGCCTCTCACCACCAGCATCCACAGGCTGACTGTCCAACTGTCTCCAAGGAATGGGAACAGGGCTTGGGGAAAACAAGATCCCAAGAAGTTAGCTGTCTAGATGAGACTTGTTCCAGGACATTCCTTTGCCCCAAAACCTCAGTTTATCCCCCAAGAGGCTGTACCTCACAACTTAGGCTGTCCTCTAAGAGGAGCTGACCCAGGGCCTAAAGTTCCTTGAACCATGCAGGGCACAGGACAGCGGTGGGCACATGGTGGCAACCCAGGAAAGGATAGTGGCTGAGAACATAGAACTCTCTGAGGTATCAAAAGAAAACCAGCCTGAGAAATCTGATATGCTGTCTATACCTAAGAAAGATAAAGAGAGAAGCAGGATTTTCCCAGGTGTGAACTGAAGTTCTCTATGAACTTGCTCTATATCAATGAACCTTCAGACCACGTGACTTTGGGAAACTACACCGCCATGAAAATAGTAAAACGGGGTCCTGGATGGATGGCAAAAATTCTCATCTGATATCTTAAGCCCTTTCATAGCCAATTACCTTAATTTCTATATTAGTCCCAAATTCTCAAAACAAATGCACTTCTCAGAATATATTACCAACCTTAAAATATAACCACCATCTTCCAAAGCTAACAATGTATTTAACAGACCTACAGAAGAAACTCCCCCCCTTTTTTTTCTTTAGCCACTCATCTGATGATCCTACCAATGCAATTGGTTAATGTATTCATACATAACTTTCTTTCACAAATGACCTTGTCAGCCAAGCACAGTGGGGCACAACTGTAACCCCAGCAGCTTGACTAGGTCAGGAGAACAGCTAAATTCAAAGCCAGCCTCAGCAACTTAGTGAGGCCCTAAGAAACTTAGTGACATCATGTCTGAAAATAAAATATAAAAAGAGCTGCAGATCTGGCTTGGTGCTTAAGTACCCCTGGGGTCAATCCCTGGTATTTAAAAAAAATGTAATCTCTTCCTGGTTAAAACACATACATCATTCAGGATAAGTTGAATCCACATTCCTGAGTATGGTCATTAGTATTTGGGTCAAAAAAACTATTTTCCTCAGGTGTGGTGGCCAGTGCTTTTAATTCCACCACCTAGAGAAGCTGAGGCAGGAGGATCACAAGTTCCAGGGGAGGCTGGATAACATGGCCAGATCCACTTTGAAAACAAAATTTAAAAGGGCTGGAGATGAAGAGCCTGAGAATAAATCAGACATTTTATCCTATTTGCATATGTGACTACATGACCAGTGTGAATGGACATTAGGTACAACCAGAAAAAGGAGAAGTTACACTCTATTTACATATAATGTGTCAAAATGCATTTTACTGTCATGTATAAGTAATGGAAACAAAGTAAAATAAATAACTTCTGCCAAAAACAAACAAACAACAAACAAAAAAGGGCTGTAAATGTAAACCAAGATTCAATATCCCTAATACCAATAACCCACTGCCTTATTTCATTTAAAGTAGCTATCTTATCCAAACACAGCATGTGTCAAGTGACTATTCTTTTCCCTCAAGGATGATATTCAGAAACAGAAAACAAAAGTGTTATTCTTGCCAGGGACAGTGGCACAGGCCTGTAATTCCAGGGACTCAGGAGGCTGAGGCAAGAGGATCACAAGTTGGAGGGCTGGGCTGGGGATGTGGCTCAAGTGGTAGTGCACTCTCCTGGCATGCATGCGGCCTGGTTGGATCCTCAGCACCACATACAAATGAAGATGTGTCTCCCCAAAACTAAAAAATCAATAAATATTAAAATTTCTCTCTCTCAAAAAAAAAAAGAAGAAAAAGAAGAAGAAGTTGGAGGGCAGTGTCCCAAGCAACTGGGATAGGATCTCATTTTTTTTTTTAATTGCGGGGGGGGGGGTATGCCTGAGGATTACACTGATAAAGCTTCTCTAGTTTTGAACTGCAATACAAAAACAAAATATTGTTTGAAATATATCAGTAGAGAAAAAGTGAGAATTAATAGGCTGTGTCCATTTGAAACACAGGAGGAAGACCAGATATTTATGACGGGAAGTGGAAAAGATGGTGGCAGTTAAGAACACAGGAGGCAACTGCAATCTGAAAGACCTACAGCAGCCTTCAGAGGAACTAAATTGGGGGAAGTAAAGTGGATTTGGGATCCTGCTTCCTACAGGTTTGGAAGAGTGGTGGCGGGCCACCAGCAGGGAGAGGAGGGACAAGAGCAGCCCATTCAACAATGGAAGCCAAGGGACAGGACCCAGGGCCACCTGCCAGCAGGAACTGGGCCTCATCCTCTACAGCTGACCTCAGGGACTGGATACCCAGCCCAATCCTAGGGGCCAGAGAGCAGAAGCGCAGGGCCATCCACCATGGAGGACTAGACTGCACCCTCTGCACCAACCTTGCGCACCCAAAACCCAGTTCACTCCGCTGGATCAGTGGCAGAGGCATAGAGTCAGCCGCCAGCGAGGTGACTTCAAGATTCTACCATCCAGCCCAACCCCCGGGACCAGGGGACAGACACCCAGGGCAACCTCCAGAGGCGACTCCGCCAGGCTCTGCAGCTCACCCCTTTGCGGGGGCCCCAAGGCAGATGCTGACCATGTCCCTTCAGCCCTCGTCACATACTCACCATTTTTCCTTCTAGAGGACCCGGTGTTCTCTCAAGGACCTCAAGGCACCAAAGATAGAGGGAAGCACAGGCTGCTCAGAATCACCTAGACATTTTGGCAGAGCACATGGGGCCCGGACAGGGAGGAGCAAAGTTTATGAGGAAGAAAAGCCCGCGAGATTTCCAAAGCCCACCCTTCCCCTCTGGTCCGGATCTGATTGGACAGTTCCACCCCAGCATCCCTAATGGGGCGCCCCTAGTCAGGCCTCTGCATTGTGACTGACAGCTAAGGATATCCAATCACTAACCAAAATTGCCTAGAGTGGCAGATCCTTGGCCCCAGGCCTTTTCAGGTGGAGTTTCTTTCCTGGGCTGGGAACTAATCCAGGTGGGAAGCCTTTGCTTGGACTTGGTACAAAGGGTAACACCTGGGATTGAGCTCTGGCTGAGGGAGACTGCTTTCCCAGCATGGGTGATGCCCTGGGTTTTAACCTCACCACAGAAACAAACAACAATTAAAAATATATAAAAAATATTAGAAGGGCAGGGAAGAAGTCACAAAAGAGAATGAGAGAAGGCGGGTAGAATTCAAGGAAGGGGGAATAAGAAAATTGAAAAGAAATGAAAAGACAAAAGAACAAAAACAAACAAACAAAAAAAAATAGAAAATAAAGAAAGAAAAGAAAAAAAATTTTTTTACAAAAACAATAATGATAATAAAAAATGAAAATTTAAATTAAAAAAATAATAATAAAATTTAAAAAATGAAAAAAAGAAGACCTTAAAAGAGCATACTACAGGGATACTGCCACATCCATGTTCATAGCAGCACAATTCACAATTGCTAGACTGTGGAACCAAACCAGATGCCTTTCAATAGATGAATGGATAAAAAAAATGTGGCATCTATACACCATGGAGTATTAAGCAGCACTAAAAACTGACAAAATCATGGAATTTGCAGGGAAATGATGGCACTAGAGCAGATTATGCTTAGTGAAGCTAGCCAATCCCTAAAAAACAAATACCAAATGTCTTCTTTGATATAATGAGAACAACTAAGAACAGAGCAGGGAGGAAGAGCAGGAAGAAAAGATCAACATTAAACAGATACATTAGGTGGGAGGGAAAGGGAGAGAAAAGGGAAATTGCATGGTAATGGAGGGAGACTCTCATTGTTATACAAAATTACACATAAGAGGTTGTGAGGGGAATCGGAAAATAAACAGAGAGAAATGAATTACAGTAGATGGGGTAGAGAGAGAAGATGGGAGGGGAGGGGAGGGGGGATAGTGGAGGATAGGAAAGATAGCACAATACAACAGACACTAGTATGGCAATATGTAAAAACGTGGATGTGTAACCAATGTGATGCTGCAATCTGTATTTGGGGTAAAACTGGGAGTTCATAACCAACTTGAATCTAATGTATGAAATATGATATGTCAAGAGCTTTGTAATGTTTTTTTTTAATATTTATTTTTTAGTTTCTCAGCAGGCACAACATCTTTGTTTCTATGTGGTGCTGAGGATCGAACCCGGGCCGCACGCACGCCAGGCGAGTGCACTACCGCTTGAGCCACATCCCCAGCTCGCTTTGTAATGTTTTCAACAACCAATAAAAAATATATATATAAAAAAAATAGTGACTTAAGGACTCTAAGGCCTGAGGAGCCCAAAATCAGGTGAAAATCAACAAATGATAATGCTATTTACCGTGAGGAGTCCTTATTCCCGAATCCTGCAGTATAACACCAGAGAAGCAGGTGGAGAGTGGAAAGTGGAAGGCTTTCATAAGAGAAAGCACAAAAGACATCCCCCACCCCAGGAAGAAGGGGACCCAAAAGGCAGAATCCCTGGGAGGGGGAGGTCTTCTCCCTCTTAAACCTAAGGTCATCTTTTGTCCTCCCACATTCCTGTCCTTTATTTTCCTTTATTGTGCAGGTGATTGGGCCTGAGGGTGGAAGGCCAAAGGGAGGGAATTGGGTGGACTTATGGGGTGGGAGGCAGAAACCTGGGCAGGAACAGCCTAGGGTGGTTTGATGAGCATCTCCCTGTTTTACTGGGAGCTATTTCATTAACCCTTATTTAGGACTTGCCCAAGGCCATGACGACATGAACAGTTCACTTCTCAGGTGTTTTTTTGGTTTCCCAGGATCAGATCAGATTGCATTTCTTTATTGGACCTGATATTAGACCCCACTTACCTAGCTACACACACTACAATATTTCAATCTGGCTTCACAAACAGGGAGAGCCTACCTGAAAACAAATTAAAAGGGTTCATTATCTAGTTCAGAGGCTGAGCCCCACAGGGATTATTCAACAGAACCTCAAAGAAAAAGATACCTATATACATATATAGTATCAGCTGGTGTGACCTCAGGCAACTTAGCAAGAGATAGTCTCAAAATTTTTGAAACAATATTTAAAAATATCATATGTATCATACATATTTGATATGTGAAAATAAATAGAGTTTGACAATTATTTTAGTAATTCTCATCACCTCCGGACTACTTATCTTTTGAGGAATTAGATAGAGCTACGAAAAGAAAAAATTGGTTTTGGTGATTTGGCTCAGTGTTCTCTCCCCAGCAGGATGGAGGGGAAGGAGGTGTGGGAGGCAATTCCCCATGGCAGCAATGCGGGGTTGAAAAAAAATGAGCACCTTGTGCTTAATGTCCATGTTCTACATTCCACTATTAGGGAGTTGTTGGAAGCCACCTGACTCTGGTGACCCCACACATCAGGTTATCTGTCTACCCCAAATCCAAACACAAAGGGTTATGATGACAAGCAGAAAAGGAACTTTGATCAGTGGAGCTACACCAGGAAGACAAGGGCACCATGTCCTTAGCCCTCTCTTCAGGGCTGTCTAGGACTCTCAGGTTTTATAGAAAGGGCAATCAGTCATAGGCATGTGTGTAGAGGGCACACTGTATGTAGGTTTGGTGTCCTCTGTGGCTTCAGGCATCTGTGTGTGTCTTAAAATGTCTGTGAACTCGTGGTCACGTGACGCCTTGAAACACTTCACCCCACTGCACAGGCTGACCTGAACTGACCTCTCAGGAAGGGCCCCCCTCCCTTGTGTTCTCTCCATGTCAGTGGTTCAGAGGCACCAACATTTTCAAGAAAACCACAAGCCCACCTGCGCCTGCCTGGTAAGCACCATATCCCTAGCTGCTGACCCAGGGCTCTCAGCTTCCTGGGTTTCAACTGATAGTTAAACCAGAAAGAAACAATATCCCTGCTCAGCTCGGCCCATAAAGCCTGCATATGAAACCCCACTTGGGGCACATATGGCCTGTGGCGTTGATACTGCTGGTTACGGGGGAGGAGTTCTGCTCCCTCACATGTTGAAGTTTGAACATTAGAGAAGCAAGCCCAGGCAAGCACACAAAGCAGGGTTTATTTTAAAAGAAGTAATACAGACTTCTCCCCAGGAAGGAGCGGGGACCATAGCTGGTATCCTGGTATTCCCAGAAGCAAGGTGTTCAGCCTTTCTATGAGTCCTAGGCTTCCTGAGTTCTCCATGCCTTTCCCCTTATCTTTCTCCTTCCTGCCTTGGTGACTAGGCCCAGGAATGATGGTGAGATGGTACAAAGGTGACAAACAAGGGGGATGAAGGGGGAAGGGCAGGATGCAGCAGCTAAGGACACATTAACACCCTAAAAGCTGCCTGTAGGGAGGGGCAATCCTGGGAGAGGCTACCTTAGCAACAGGAAGGAGCTAGGGCAGGTCCTTGATGAGGGTGGAGCAAGGGCTCTGAAGGGATTAACATTTCTATCCCTCAGGGGACAGTCTGAAACTTGCCAGACTCTCTCAACATTGGCCTCCTTGATCAGACCTGACTCCATTTACCTGTCTGTAGTGACTGCCTGTCTATTTCTGGCTTCAGTATCTGCCCCTTCCCAGAAAGTGAATACAACTTTATTTTTACTCTTCACTTGAATTGGTGAAGTCTTTCACATCTTGTGCACTGGCCCAAATTCAGTCTCCTACCAACATTCCCAATGACCATGGAGAGGGGGGCTTATATATTAACAGTCATATTCCCTCAAGCGTGGAATAGTGGCCACATACCTGTCTAGGGCTGAGAACTCAACTCTAGGTGCTCCCCCCCCCCCCGCTGGGCATTGAATCCATGGCAGGGGTACAGAATCCCTGAGCTCCATCCCCAGCCATTTTCCTAAGTGGTACAAAGAAGTGGGTGGGAGCATAAATATAGTGGGTTTGAGAATATAACTCTGAAACCCTGCCTAATTCCTTCTTAAGATTGGGATGCATCTCATCCAAAACACATGAAAACTAATTTTTGTTTTAGTATAAATTACTGCAATCTTTAACCTTGCTTGGAATGCCTGCCCATGCCTTGAAGTCACCCATACTTGGCCCTCCCTGACCAGATAACAACCCTCTCTGAAAGCTCAGTGGTACCTCATACATTCTAATGTTGGGATCTGAATTTATTCCCTACCTTGAAATGTTAAGCCATGTAGTTCATTAACCTACTACCTGCCTTTGTATTATGCTTGTCCAAATCCTGGTGTCTGTAAGTTCTCAAGACACCCCTCTTTGCAAACTTTTGTGTTATGAAAATGTGTTCCGAGGGCTGGGGATGTGGTTCACACAGTAGCTCGCTCGCCTGGCATGCGTGAGGCACGGGTACGATGCTCAGCACCACATAGAAACAAAAATGTTGTGTCGGGCGAAAATGAAATATAAATATTAAAAAATTCTCTCTCTCTCTCTCTCTCTCTCCCTCTCTCTAAAAAAAGAGTTGTTGTTTGATTTAAAACAAATGTGTTCTGAGAGAGCTGGAGTATCTTTAGCCTGGGGTTTGAGGAGAGATAGACATGGCCAGCTCCTGGGTACATAAATAAAATTTTGATTAAGTTTGATTCAAAATTGGAGTCTGTGTTCTTTTTCTTGTGTTGTGGTTTAACAGTGCCAGTGAAAGGGTAAAGTTTCTAAGCTGCAAAGCCTGAGTTAAAAAGTAAAGGACCAGGCATTGTAAACCTGCTTCTAAACTGCAAAGCCTGGGTTAATTTCCTGTAGCTGTTAGGACAATACCTGAACTGCCCAGTAAATATTCCTCCTGATCCTCTGGTTGTTTAATAACTTAGGACCCTGTGTAGCCCAGCACGTAGGCATTCAAGGCCCAAGCAAATCAGTTTCGATGTGCACCCCGCTTAGGAGTGACCAATCACCCCCGCCCAGCCTGTTCCCGCCAATGAATGTACTAATCAAGTCTAAGAATTAGGAGGGGAGGGGGGATAGTAGACAATAGGACAGACAGCAGAATACATCAGACACTAGAAAGGCAATATGTCAATCAATGGAAGGGAAACTGATGTGATACAGCAATTTGTATACGGGGTAAAAGCGGGAGTTCATAATCCACTTGAATCAAACCATGTAATATGATGTATTAAGAACTATGTAATGTTATGAACGACCAATAAAAAAAAAAAAAGAAAAAAAAAGTCTAAGAATTATTGTTTGATTTTCCCATGGTGTATGGTGATTGGTTAAAGGAGACTATGATGTGTATAAAGTCCCCGCCCTCCCCCAAAAGTGTACTTAAGCACTCCTCAACCCTTGCCCTGGGCTCTGGGTCTTTCCCTCTTCCTGAGTCAGCACTGAGCCTCAGCATGCTGAATCAATAAATCCCCTTCTGCCAATTGCATGAGTGGTCTCTTGGTGGTCTCTTTCTTTGATGCTTCACTGGACCCTTACACCAGGTCTCTAACAAGGCCATCTTTGGTTTTGGCCAAGGGAGCATATTTTTTACACATGATGAGACATCTTTAAGCCAATACATTAAAAAACTGAAAAAAAAAAATCATTCAATAGATTCTTTCTTAGAAAACAACAATAACAACGACAGAACTTGAGCAGTATCCTGGGCTAGTGGTGCAAACCATGCCATGAGGGTCAAAAATTCTAGCCCAACCTCTGAAATGTAGCCTCACTCTCTCTCAAAATACAACTTAAAAGGGGCAGGGCATGTAGCTCAGTGTTACAGCAACCCTAGGTTTAATGGTCAGTTTAAAAAGAATAACATCCCGAAGAGGAATAGAGGGGAAAAAGACATAAGAAAAGAGAAGAGTGTAAAAGAGCAGACATCAATAGAACTACATCAACAGTGACATTATATGGCAATTGACTGAACAATCCTCTCCTAAGGTAGAGATCAGCAGACAGAATGAAAACAAGGTCCAATTCTGGGCTATGTGCAGGGGTCACTGCTGGGACACAAATGGATAAAGAGTTTGAAAATAAGAGGATGTGAGTCCTACACCATGAAAACAGACACAATGAGTCAGCTCTCTTGTAATACCTTTCCAAAATCAGGCAAAATGTTTCAAAGCCACAATTAATTGAGCCAGAACAGCTGTGAGACATGGACACATGATGTTTATTTATTTTTTTTAAGAGAGAGAGAGAGAGAGAATTTTAGTATTTATTTTTCAGTTTTCGGCGGACACAACATCTTTGTTTGTATTTGGTGCTGAGGATCGAACCTGGGCCCCACACATGCCAGGCAAGCTCGCTACCCCTTGAGCCACATCCCCTGCCTGACACATGATGTTAAGGTGTTCCTGAATGCTCCATCATCTTTCCCAATGCCAATCTAATAATAAGGACACAGCTGTGAGTTTACAGGGAAACAAAATGGTTTGCTAGCAAAGGAGCAGCACAGTGACTACCGACTACAGACCAGGATTCTGGCAATCAGAAGAAACAGTTGGCATTTTTGGGGGGAGGGAGATGGGGATGCCAGGGATTGAACCAGGTGCACTCAATCAATGAGCCACATCCCCAGCCTCCTTTTGTATTTTATTTAGAACCAGGGTCTCTCTGAGTTGCTTAGCAGCTCAACTTTGCTGGGGCTGGCTGTACACTCTTGATCCTCCTGACTCAGCCTCCCTAGAGGCTGGGATTGAGGTATCACCACCACACCTGGCACAAAAGAAAAATATTTCATTAATGAGATGGAAAGTCCTTAGCTTGATGTCAACTAGAGTTTACAATTTGGTTATTCTGTGTTTGTTTGGGTTTGCTATTGCAGAAACCCAAAGCACATTCCAGGAGACACAAAAGCCTGTAGAGTCCACATAATGTTAGGTGATCCAACCTTGTAGCTTCCCTGGGACACAAAGGCAACCTGTCAGCTCCTTTCATGTTCTTACCAATATGAACCATTTCAGGGTCAGCTGAAAATGCAAGCTGACTTTGGCATTGAAAGGGGACCTCATGTCTAACAGAAGAGTCATGTGCCAGGAGGATAATGAGTAGGGAAGCAGTGACAGAATGACAGACATGCCATTTTGCTCCCATGTGAAGGCTGAGTTCTGGAGGCTGCTCCTGCCCAGGGCAGATCTTAAACTGGGGATCAGGTCCCAGGCCACGTTGGTTGTTGCTGTGATCTGGGGTTCTGCACAGACCTCTGCAGCAGCCATTTCCAGGACAGTGACAATCCCAGGCCTGTCTAAGTCCCTCATCCCCATGTTTCATCAGCCCTTGGGACACAGAACAAGAAATATGGTGAGAAGTGGACCCAACTCTGCCCCCAATTTCAGTTCTGGCTACTTGGGTGCATACACCCTTGAGCTCTGGGCATTTCAAAGAATCGAGTAGGAACAAGAGACCCAGAGATGTGTCAAACAATCCTGAGGGATGACCAGCTTTCTCATGATCAGGACAGCCACAGAGGGCTTGGGGTTGAGGTGGGGCTGTCCTCTGGCAGCAAAGGCAGCACAACAGCCAAGACACAAGGGTTTCCCTTTAGGGGGATTTGGAGTGGGAGGAGAGAACTGAGACTCTGCTGCCCACCCCACTGCCAGACCATCCATAATAGATGCCTGGCCAGAAAAGCACCCTGATGAATCCTCTCAGCCCCCTTTTTCTCGTTTTAAAGTGAAAATTAGAGATACTGGGTCTGGGAGTTCTGCCTTGCTCTGGGGAAAGCTCAGGCTACACGTGGGTTCCAGGAGTCATACAGCTGGACAGGGGTCCTGGCTCCATCCCTGCTCCCTGTGATGGGTGTGTCTCTCCAGAGGCTTGCTTTCCTTCTGGTGAAGGGGGTCAGAGGAGGAGGTGGCCACACATGTGTTGATATGCTGCTCTGGCTGAGGACACCAAAACTATGCTCTGCCCAGGGTTGTCTCCTACCTTGGGCTTGGTCAGAGAGGCTAGGATGGCTTCAGTCTCAGGCCTCCTGGTTTCCCAAGTTAAATGATTTGTGGCCTCTTCCCCATGCATGTTGGTGATGCTTGGGACCTTCTTCCACATGACAGGGACAAGCGGTCACTGTTGAATGATGTCCGCTGGAGCACAATGAGGTGTGGGGGTGAGGAGACTGGCCAATGATTCTGAGGATGGCCCTTTGAACACCCAGCCTCCCTTGCAGTCTGCTTGTTAAGGTCGGTTGAGCATGGGAGGAAGAGACCACCAAGAGACTGTCTCACGCAACAGCAGAGGGTTTATTGGGGGTCCAGCATGCTGGGGCTCAGAGCTCACTTGAGAGGAGCTGAGAGCCCCAAGAACAACTTAAGCAGAGCTTATATACATTGTTTGAACTGGGGAGTTTATGCGTAGGTCAGGGAATGCAGGAGGGGTTGTTTGTACAGAGCAACCAGATGGTCAGGAGACTTTTCTCAACATACATTTAAAGGTTTTTCCTTTCCACCTACATAAATTTCAGGTTTCAGGGAAACAAAACATAAACTCAACCAAGAAAACAAACTTAACCTTTACATTCTTAACCTTTCATCCTGGCCTGCAGGTCAAAGCCCTGTCAGTGGAAGAAGCTCCTCACACAAGGTCAGGTGCACCCTCTTCCTCAGCAGCAGGTGAAGCTGGGGCCTAATAAGCACCTATGAGTCCCTCCAGCTCTGATCAGATGGGAAACCTGGCAGCCTCTTCTTGGGATCAAAGGAAGGTTATGAAAAGAGCACATGTCCCCATCCCTCAACCCTCACAGCCCTTTCCCAGATCCTCTCATTCTCATGAGCCAGGGAAACCTTTAATCTTCATACCTAGTTGATGATGCAGTTGGACATGATAGAAAATGTGTCTCCAGAGCTTTGAGTTGTTCACTTTAATCCTTTAGCCTGCATAGAAACAGCGCTCTCCACAGCATGTACTGCAGAATGTCACCTGATGGGAGGCTGTAGCTGCATCAATGATGTAGGGCACATGGGGCTAGACACCCAAGGATGTTCCAGGATTAGATTTATTTGCTGCAGGGTTCTGAGGTGTATCACCTCAAATTTTTTGGTTCTCTGCTTGGAATTTCATTGATCTTCATTTACACCCAGTGGGACAGGGATAGAGGTTTATATTTTCTGTAGGTGTATACGTGAAGAATTTTTTTCTTTTAGTTCACAGAAAGTGCTTTGTGCACCAATTGTAAGATTAGTCAGAGGTCTTCCAAGCTTTACCACTAAAGCAGAAGTCTGTATTATAACCCACATTGAGATCTTTGCAAAATCTGCTCCTGCCATTTTGTTGAAAGAAAATTAAGGTGAAGGTCTCTCAAGAAGCTAATTTAAGATTCTTTGGTGCAGAAAGGAGTGCCACTATATTAGCACATCAGACTGGGACACTCCTTACTAAGCCTTTCATCATGTAGAGTGCATTAAGTAGGTTTTCTTAACCTTAAACCTTAAACCATCACACAATTTTCCCAGGGCTACTGAGCTACTCCAAACACAGAGAGAAATCAAGCCTGAGTTTTCTAGAATATTCCACCTAAGTATTATTCATGGGGAGAAAAGCTAAGTTGGATGTAGTTTAAAAAATTCACTGGTATAAAAGACATTTAAAAAGGAAGAGACCATCTGCAATTGTGGAGGAAACACCTGCAGAGCTGCATCTGCTGATGTGGTCATCTGTGGAGTCCACACACACAGCACCAGAAAACTCATCACCTGAGCTATGGGAGTGCTCAGTGCAAGAATGCCTGCCTAGCATGCACAAGGCAGGATTGAGTCTCCAGAACTGGGGAAGAAAAGGAAAGCAACTCAAGCATAGGACAAATCATATTTTGAGAAGGTGCCTCTCCAAGTATTATACACAAATGACATTATGTTATGATGCTCTTTAATGTGCTTACATACAGCACAATACATGAGACTTAGAACAAGCACAAGTGACAAGAGTGGGGTCCCAGAGTCATCAACAGCTCAATAAGCAATCAAGGAAAAGAAAGAGGCCAGCTTCAGGTTACACAGACACATCCCTATGTTCCCAGCTGCCAGCCTCACTCCACCTCAAAAAACAACCATTAAAAGGACTGTGGGGAAACTCAGTGGTGGAGCACTCCTGGGTGAAATGTGAACAAAGACAGAGAGGAAAGAAGTTCAGAAAAGACATTTCACCAATCTGTATTTTGGAGTGGAGAGGTGAAAACTAACATACAGAATATGTAATGAAACAATGGACACAAAATATTTAAAATACAGGAAAATGGAAAAAGAGAGATTTAACTGAGAAGAAAAACATGTTGTTTTAAAATCTTCATGCTGATGCAATGCACCTCTCCAACGCAGGGTGCATTTTTGGTACCTCTGAATAGATAAACAAAGAAATGAAGACACAAACCTTTTCACACACCTACAGTTTTTTTCTCAAAATAAATAAATAAAATAAAATATCCTCAATTCTGAACAAGTTCAAATGGATCTGAAAAAAGCAAAGGTCCTACCACATTTCTACATACAGGGCTTTTCTCCAGTGTGGTTTCTTAAATGCTGTTTAAAGGGACCTGGAAAGTTGAAAGTGTTACTACAATTTTGAAAGAGAAAAAGGATCTTCTCAGATGTGAATTCTTTATGTCTTTGAAGAAAACTCTGAAAGCTGAATACTGCCTCACATGGCTTATCCTCAGCATTTTCTACAGTATGAGTCCTTTCATACAACTGAACAAAACTAGAACAGCTCAACAACTCATATTTCTTTTTTGCATAGGATTTATTCTTTTTATTCCAAAAGAATCTTCTGAGGCCTTAGTAAAAGACGGAGAAAACTAGATTTCCCACACTTCTCACACTCGCAGGGCTTCTCTGTGTGTTTTCATATATGAGAAGAAAAACAGGGCTCGAGGGGAAGCTGACAGGATGTAGCTTTTCTCTGGTGTATTCTGGTATGTATTCCAGGGCTTTTCTCTGGTATGTATTCTTCCATGTTTATGAAGCTGACGGGATGTAGCAAAGGTGTTGCCACACTGCTTACATTCAGCGGGTTTGTTTATCAATGTGAATGAAATGGCTTTGAGGGCAAGAGGGAAAAATGGAATGATTTGTGATAATTTTATACATTTAAAGAGTTAATCAGTTGGAAGTGGTGGTGTATGCCTTTAATTCCTGAGACTTGAGAGGGTAATTCTGAAGGATCAGTGTTGGAGGCTACCCTCAGCACCTTAGGAAGACCCTAAAAAATGCAGCAAGTCCCTGTCTCAAAATAAAAAGTAACTGGAATGTCGCTAACTGGTAGAGCACAACTGGACTAAATCCCCAGTCTCTCTCTCTCTCTCTCTCTCACACACACACACACACACACACACACACACACATTTTCAGCAGTGTGAGTACTTTCTTGTCTTTGAGACTGACATGAAATATTGATTTACCAGGATTTACATTCAAAGGATTTTTCTCCAGTAACTTCCTACATGTATATGAGTGAAACAGTAATAACAGAAAAGTTTACCAATTGTTTTCATGCATATGATTTCTCTGCAGTATCTGTTCTTTCACGTGTGTGAAGCAGACAGGATGTGCCAAAAGCTTTTCCACATTGTTGTTATTCATAGCGCTTTTCTCTGGTATGGATTCTTTCATGTCTGTGAAGCGTAGGGGATGCAGCAAAGGCTTTGCCACACTGCTTACATTCATAGGGCTTCTCTCCAGTGTGCATTCTTCCATGAATCTGAAGGTTACTGGATCTAGAAAAGGCTTTGCCACACTGCTTACATTCATAAGGCTTCTGTCCAGTATGAGTTTTTTCATGTGAGTGAAGGTGACTGGATGTAGCAAAGGCTTTGCCACACTGCTTACACTCATAGGGCTTCTCTCCAGTGTGCATTCTTCCATGAATCTGAAGGTAACTGGATGTAGCAAAGGCTTTGCCACACTGCTTACAATCATAGGGCTTCACTCCAGTATGAATTTTCTCATGTAGGTGAAGGGTAGAGGACTGAGTGAAGGCTTTCCCACACTGCTTACATTCATAGGGCTTCTCTCCAGTATGAGTTCGTTCATGTATCTGAAGGCCAGAGGCAGTAGTGAAGACTTTTCCACATTGTTGACATTCAGAGCATTTCTCTCTAGTATGTGTTCTTCCATGAATTTGAAGGTTACTCGATGTAGAAAAGGCTTTTCCACACTGCTCACATTTATACGGCTTCTCCCCAGCATGAGTTTTTTCATGTGACTGAAGGTAACTGAATGTAGTAAAGGCTTTGCCACACTGCTTACATTCATAGGGCTTTTCTCCAGTATGTAGTCTTCCATGAATCTGAAGAGATCTGGCTATAGAAAAGGCTTTACCACACTGCTTACATGCATAGGGCTTCTCTCCAGTATGAGTTTTTTCATGTGTGTGAAGGTTACTGGACTGAGTGAAGGCTTTGCCACACTGCTTACATTCATAGGGCTTCTCTCCAGTATGAGTTTTTTCATGTGAGTGAAGGTTACTGAATGTAGCAAAGGCTTTCCCACACTGCTTACATTCATAGGGCTTCTCTCCAGTATGAGTTCGTTCATGTATCTGAAGGCCAGAAGCAATAGCAAAGGCTTTTCCACATTGTTGACATTCATAGGGCTTTTCTCTGGTATGTATTCTTCCATGAATCTGAAGAGAACTGGACGTAGAAAAGGCTTTGCCACACTGCTTACATTCATAGGGCTTCTCTCCAGTATGAATTTTTTCATGTGAGTGAAGGCCAGAGGACTGAGTGAAGGCTTTTCCACACTGCTTACATTCATAGGGCTTCTCTCCAGTATGCATTCTCTGATGTATTCTAAGTAAACTGGGAAAAGCAAAGTCTTTCCCACATACCTCACATTGAAAACGTTTACGTTCACTGTGTGTTCTCATGTGTCTTGGAACACCTGTGGGAGAAGACGAGGCTTCACCACATTGCTGATATTCATAGGGTTGCCACCCAGTATGAGTATCTTTATGCCTTTGAATGTCACTGGAATGACGGATGACTTTCCCACGTACTGTACATTTAAAAGGTCCATCTCCAGTTTGTATTAACATTTGTGTGTGAACATTTTTGGGAGAAACCAGAGATTTCTTATATTGTTTAAATTCACATGGCTTCTCTTCACATTCCTCATGCTTGTAGTATTTGTGTTCACAGTGAGATGTGATCTGCCTATGAAGGAATGAAGGTCACATGAAGTCTTTTGCACACATAATGAAGTGACATGGATTTACTCTATTAAAATTTTTCTTTGTTCAATTAAGAATTGGAATCGATTTGAAGGTTTTCCCACACTATTTTGTGCCTTTGAATTTACCATATGACTTCTTTAAGGAAGAAGAAGTGAACAGCACATAATCAATGCTTGATTCATTCACAATTTTCTATGTATTTATAGATCTTTACATTACTACCAACATCAGGTAAAGGCTAGGTTTTCTGATTTGTTCAACTTGCTTAAAAATAAGGAGATTGAAAGCAAACAATCCTTTTCAACACAGCTTCTCTATGGCTATTATCCAAACAGTGGTATTCACATATGCAATTTCATAGTACTTTTTGCATGTCAAATACTTTGAAAAGACAGAATATCTGTTACAGCTAAGTACATACTTCAGGTGAAAAGCACTATAAGAATAAATACTTCTCAAATTATGCATACTTCTTTCGTTGGTTTCCTTTAAATATTACATGACAGTTCTCAGACCCAGTCATGGACTCCTCTTATGAGGACAGTTACCTTACATTGCTCCCAGAGTTTTCAATCTCAACTTCAGTGGTCTTGTCTTCCCACTTGTTTCCTAAAATGAGAGAACAGAACAATCTTTATGAATATTTAGGAGCTAACAATGCTTTGCCAAATGATACATGCTATTTATGCTGCAATAATTCACCAACTGATTCCCTTTTCACCTTCTACATAAATGACCAAAATAAACATGAGTTCTCTATTTGATTAACTCTAAAAACATCATTATTACCTATAGAAGACAGGTTTCTGAGGACTTCCACCATCACATCTCTGTAAAGGTTCTTCTGGGAAGGATCCAGCAAAGCCCACTCCTCCTGGGTGAAGTTCACAGCCACATCCTTAAAGGTCACTGAGATCTAAAATATCCCACCAAATGTATAGTGGAGGCCAGGAGAGATTGACAGCATGAGAAATCTACACTCAACATGCATGATGTTCACATGATTCCAGGAGGAACCCTAAGGTAAAGGATGAACTTTGGCTTATCATAACATGTTGCTTCATCCATTCTCTTCATCAAATGTTCAACACTGGTTTAGTAACTAACAAACACCCTACACCAATACAATATTTTGAAAACAGTGGAGAGGATCGGCTGGATAGAAGGGGTATTCCATACTATGAGTCATGACACATTTAATTGTCACCCTGATTGGATTAAAAGATACAGATGATTAATGAGATTCTGTGTGTGTCCATGAGGGTGTGTCTACAAATGATTGGCACGTGGGATAGTGAGCCAAATAGGCAAACATTTTTAAGATAGGCAGCACCATCCAATAGGACTGTGTCTTAGGTGGAACAAAAGTTGAAAGAAGAAGGAAGCAGCAGCAGAGCAAGCTCCTTTCTTCTCCAATAGGTTCTTGATTGCTACTGCAATGGCCTGAGGGTATCAGACTCTGCCTTGTTCACTCTCCCAAAGCAGACTCTGCCAGTGATTTTCCAGGGAGTTTCCAGAACCTTTGGTCTGGACTAGGGCAGCACCATTGATCCCTCTTGTTCTGACGCTTCAGCCTCTTGGACTCTGCAGCAACTACTCCGAAAACTTTCCAGCTGCAGATGGCCACTGTGGACATCCAGCTTTGGGTCAAGTAGGCCAATCTAATAAGTCCCCTTTTATAATCAAACTTCCTCTTGATGCTGTTCCTCTAGAGAACACTGACTAATAAAATGTAAGTCAAAATTGCTCTGAAAAACAAAGTCTAACTAATAAAGAAGTAAATAAACTACCAAGCCATGAAGTTTTACAAATATATACATAAGAAATAATAGTATATGCCAAATACCATTTTTATAATAATGCAAGAATAAAGCAACGAGTCATACATACAAATTTCAAAACTATGGACAAAAGCAAAGAAACTGATTTTCAATACTATTTCCATATGGAAATAAATTGGATGATAAATCTTCAAAAGTCATTCCAGGGACTGGGGTTGTGGCTCAGTGGTAGAGCACTCTACTTGCACGTGCAAGACCCTGGGTTCAATCCTCAGCACCACATAAAAAAGAATAACTAAAATAAAGGTATTGTGTCCAACTACAAATAAAAAATAAATATTTTTTTAAAAAGACATTCCAACTGCTGGTGTGGTAGTTTGCACCTGTAAGTTCAGCCACTAGGGAGGTTAAGGCAGAGAAATGGCAAGTTGGAGGCCAGTCTCAGCAACTTAGCAAGACACTCAGAAATTTAGTGGGACTGGTCTTCATCAGATATAAAGGGGGGACTGGGACTGTAACTGAGTGGCAGAGCACGTGGTAGCATGTGTGAGGCACTGGGTATAATCCTCAGCACCACAAAAAAATAAACAAAATAAAGGTATTCTGTCCATCTATAACTATACATATATAAATATATATATATATATATATATATATATATACACATAAGAAGGGCTGAGTACGTGCTCAGTGGTGAATGGGGCTGGGGATGTGGCTCAAGTAGTAGGGCACTTGTCTCGCATGCACAGGGCCCTGGGTTCGAGCCTCAGTACCACATAAAAGAAAAATAAAGATGTTATATAAACCGAAAAATAAAAAATCAATTTTAAAAAAAATTACATTAAAGATGGGAGTGATGGTGCACACCTGTATCTAGAGGTTCAGGAGTCTGAGGCACTAGGCGATGCAGCAAGACTCTGTACCAAAACAAAGAATCTAAAAGGGGTTGGTTAAGCACCTCTGGGCTCCATTCCTGATACCAAAAAAACCATGAACCTGCCAAGGCCAGACAAGGACAGTGAAAAACTGTCATCCTTTGTCCAATTCATCACCTTGTGAAGCACAGATACTAGTTTTCATGAAACCACATTCATAAATTTATCCACCACTATTTTTGTAGAATTGGACTCAAACTCTGCAGCAACAATGCAAGAGAGACTTTCTCTGTATCTTATCTGGGATTTTGGAATCTAGGACTGCAGTTCAATTTGAAATCACTGAAAAGACAAGATTGAATCTTACAAACATTCTATATAAACTCAGGGGTAGCAAATGGTAAATTAGGTAATTAGGTGTGTTCTTTTTTTTTTTTTGTACCCCCGAAATAAAACCCAGAGACATTTTACTACAGATCCACATCCCCAGTCATTTTTATATTTTATTTTGAGATGTAGTCTCACCAGGTTGCAGAAGGCCCAGCTAAGTTGCTAAGGCTGTCCTCAAATTTGCAACACTCCTGTCCCTGGAACAGGAAGGATCACAGTTGTGCCCCAGTGTACCTGGCTGTAAGTTGGGAATTTTGACAATGAAAATATAACTAGAGGGCTGGGGATGTGGCTCAAGCGGTAGAATGCTCGCCTGGCATGCGTGCAGCCCGGGTTCGATCCTCAGCACCACATACCAACAAAGATGTTGTGTCCGCCAATAACTAAAAAATAAAATATTAAAATTCTCTCTATCTCTCTTGCTCTCTCTTTAAAAAAAAGAAAATATAACTAGACTTTAAAATCCAATTCTTTCTTTCCTCTTAATAATAGTCCACACCATATGGCTCTGAATAAATAAACCTGGGCCTCAGATAAGTGAGCACATCATTTCAAAGTGATACACAGAAAGCTTTGGTGCTGAGGGAGCACACATGTGTCAGGCTCAAGGAGCAGGGAAGGTCCCTGACAGCTGGGACATGCTCCGTCCAGGTCTTGCTCACTGAAAGCCTCCAGGACCACTCTCCCATGAACCTGGACCATGACTCCAGTCTATGAGGCTTTTCAGGTTTGCACAGCTCTGCACTGGGGTGGGTGGTCCTTATGCTCTGGGAGAGGTTTTGCTCCTTCACACTGTGAGAGACTGAAAGGGCAGGAGTCACTGCTGACCTGGCCCCTCAGCACCAGCATCCACAGGCTGACTGTCCAACTTTCTCCAAGTAATGGGAACAGGGCTTGGGGAAAACAAGGTTCCAAGAAGTCAGTGGTCTAGATGAGGCTTGTTCCAGGACATTCCTTAGCCCCAAGACCTCAGCTGAGCCCCCAAGAGGCTGTACCTCACAACTTAGGCTCTCCTCTAAGAGGAGCTGACCCAGGGCCTGAAATTCCTTTTACCATGCAGGGCACAGGACAGCTGTGGGCACATGGTGGCAGCCCCAGGAATGGACAGTGACTGAGAACATAGGACCCTCTGAGGTGTCCAAAGAAAACCTGGCTGAGAAAATCAGATTTGGTGTCTACATCTTAGGAAGATAAAAAAAAAAACAGAATTTAGGCAGGTGTGAACTGAAGTTCTCTATGAACTTGCTCTATTTCAATGAACCTTCAGACCACCGGACTTTGGGGAACTAGACCACCATGAGGTATAAGACAGGGTTCTGCATCATGGGCAACAATTATCTTGGCCTCTCTAAAGCTCTTTCAAAGCCAATTACCTTAATTTCTGTATTAGTCCTAAATTCTCCAAACAAATGAACTTCTCAGAACATATTACCAACCTTACCCAACATATAACCACCATCTTCCAAAGCTAACAATGTAATAACGGATCTACAGAAGAAATTTCCCCTTTTTTACTGTAGCCACCCATCTGATGATCCTACCAATGCACTTGGTTAATGTATTCATGCATAACTTCCTTTTCAAATGTTCTTGTCAGGCATGCACAGTGGGGCACAACTATAATCCCAGCAGCTTGAGAGATTGGGTCAGGAGGACTGCTAAATTCAAAGCCAGCCTCAGCAACTTAGTGAAGCCCTAAGGAATGTACTGAGATCATGTCTCAAAATAAAATATAAAAATGGTTGCTGATGTGGTTCAGTGATTAAGTTTCTCTGGGTTCAATCCCTGTTATTAGAAAAGATGTAATTTCTTCCAGAATGGGACACATACATCAATCAGGATAAGGTGAATCCATGTTCCTGAGGATGGTCATTAATATTTGGGTCAAAGTAAACTATTTTCCTCAGGTATGGTGGCCAGTGCCTTTAATTCCAACAGCTCCAGAAGCTGAGACAGGAGGATCCTGTCTGAAAATAAATTTTAAAAGGGCTGGAGATGAATGACAAGAGAATAAATCAGACATTATTATCCTATTTGACTACATGACCCATGTGAATGGACATTAGGTACAACCAGAAAAAGGAGAAGTTACACTCTATTTACATATGATGTGTCAAAATGCATTTTACTGTCATGTAAAAGTAATAAAAGTCAAGAAAAAAATACCTTCTACCAAAAACAAACAAACAAACATACAAAAAAGAGCTGAGGATGTAGCTAAAGATTCAATATCCCTAGTATGAATAATGCACTGCCTTATTTCATTGAAAGCAGCTATTTTACCAGAACACAAGATGTGTCAAGTTACTATTATTTCCCCTAAAGGATGATATTCAGAAACAGAAAAAAAAGGTTATGGGCTAGGGATGTGGCTCAAGAGGTAGCATGCTCGCCTGGCATGCGTGCGGCCAGGGTTCAATCCTCAGCACCACATACAAACAAAGATGTTGTGTCTGCCAAAATAAAAAAAAAAAAAAGCTTATGCTTGCCAGAGATAGTGGCACATGCCTGTAATCCCAGGGACTCAGGAAGCTGAGGCAGGATGATCATAAACTGGAGGACTGTGGCCAAAACAAGTGGTATATGATCTCTTTTTAAAAAACTGGGGGGGGGGGTGTCCTGAGGATTTAACTGATAAACCTTCTCTAGTTTTGATCCCCAATATAAAAAGAAAATATTCCTTGCAATACTTCACTAAAGGAAAAGTGAAAGTGAATAGAGTCTGTTCATTTGAAACACAGGAAAAAAATATATTTGAGAGTGATGGGAAGTGGAGAGGAAGATGGCATTTTAGAACGCAGCAGGCAACTGCAAATGAAGGACCTACAGCAGCCTTCAGAGACTCTGAACAGGGAAAAGGAAAGTGGATTTGCGATCCTGCTTCCTACACATTTGGAAGAGTGGGTGCAGGCCAGCAGCAGGGAGGGGAGGGGAGGGGAGGGGAAGCTGGAGACCTGAGCAGCCCATTCAACAATGGAAACCACAGCATGGAGCCCAGGGCCACCTGCCAGCGAGAATTGGGCCTCCTGCTCTGAGCTGACCTCAGGGACCAACCCACCTCTCAGGCCCAGGGAGCAGAAGCCCAGAGACAAACACCATGGAGGACTAGGCCGCACCCTCTGCACCAATTTCAGGCACAAAACACCCAGCTCACCCGGTGGGACCAGGGGATAGAGGCTTTGGGTCAGTCGCCAGGGAGGTGACTTCAAGTTTCTACCATCCAGCCCAACCCCCAGGACCAGGGGACAAAGACCCAGGGCAACCTCCAGAGGGGACTCCGCCAGGCTCTGGAGCTCATTTGGTTTGCGGGGCCCCAAGGCAGGTGCTGACCATGTACCTTCAGCCCTCATCACTAACTCACCATTTTTGTCTTCCTTGGGGACCTGGTGTTCTCTTGAGGAACCCCTGAGCACCAGAGATCTCCGGGACACGGATGCTCAGAATCACCTAGGCCTTCAGGGCAGAGCACATGGGGCCCAGGAAGGAAGAGCGGAGTTGGTGACGAAGAAAAGCCCTCGAGATTTCCAAAGCCCGCCCTTCCCCTCTGTTCATGAATCTGATTGGACAGTTCCACCCCAGAAACACTAATGGGCCTCCTCCAGGAACACCTCTGCCTTATAACTGACAGCTAATGTTATCCAATCACTTCCTAAGATTCCCTAGAGTGACAGATCTTTGGTCCCAGTCCTTTTCAGGTGGAGTGTCTTTGCTGGGTTGGAAAAATAACCCAGTTAGAAGCCTTTGCTTGGAACTTGGTAAGGATGGGATTGAGCTATGGCTCTGGAAGACTGCTTTCCCAGCATGGGTGACACCGTGGGTGTGAACTCCACCACAGAAACAAAGAACAATTTTTAAAAAGTTACTTAAGGAGGCTGAGGCAGGAGGAGCCCAAGGTTCAGGTCAGGATCTACACTGTTAACCGAGTTTACTGTGACGGGTCCTTGCTTCCCCAAATGCTGAAGTATAACACAGAAAAGCACGTGGAGAGTGGAAAGTGGAAGGCTTAATTAAGGGAGAGCAGAAAAGATTCACCCCCACCCCCCAGGAAGAAGGGGACTGGAAAGGAGAAATCCTTGGAAAAGAGAAGTCTTCTCTCTTTTACATCTAATGTCACCTTTTGTCCTCCCACATTCCTGTCCTTTATTTCTGTTTATTGTGCATGTGATAGGGGTTGCAGGTGGATGGACAAAAGGTGGGAAACTGATGGACTGGTGGGGCAGGGAGCAGAAACCAGGGCAGGAACAGCCTAGGGGTGGTTGATTAGCATCTCCCTGTTTTACTGGGAGCTACTTCATTAACCCTTATTGAGGACCTGCCCAGGGTCATGGTGAAGTGGCACCCCCTTTCTCCACAGAAAAGCCCTCTTCCCCATGGCTGATTTTAGGACTGTCAGCAAAAGAGTCCATTGTAGATAAACTTCCTATTTTCATGTCACCCTGTTTACTTGGCCACTGGCAGAGAAGATACCAGCACTCCAGGTGCTGGACACCCCCTTACTAGTCATCACAAAGCCATCCAGTACAGTACTTTGAAGAAATGTGCAAAGGAGGTCTCTGGCCTTGAGCTGGGCTTCACAGAGATGCCTACCTTTTTAAGATAAGTTACAATTGGGCTCCATGGTAACAGCTGGCAGGGGAGGAAAGAAAGGGGAGAAGAAGCTCTCCCCTTCTCAGGTGCTGTCCTTGAAGAGTTAACTTGCCCAGAACAGTGAAAGAAAAAGCTGCTTTTATGTGAACTTCTGAGCCCCTCCCCTTACATACTGGGTATAAAACTCTGAAACTCCCTGAACTTGGGGTTCAGGGGATTGATTGATTACAGCAAAGGCTGCACCCTCTGAACCTGGCTTCAGGCAAGTAAAAGTGTTTCCTGCTATGTTTGGTGCCTTGCCTCATTTGTCCCTACAACAATGGGACATTAATATTTCAATTTCTCAGGTGTTGTTCTGGTTTTCCCAGGCTCAGATTAGACTCCATTTTCTTTATGGTTCCTAATGGACCACATTAACCTAGCTACATAGACTCTTCTCTTTAAACCTGGCTTCACAAACAGGGAAATCCTATCTGAAAATAAAATAAAAGGGTTGGAGTTCAAGCTCAGAGGTCGAGTCCCACAGGGAATATACCACAGAACCTCAAAGAAAAAGATACCTATATACATACAGAGAATCACTTGGTGTGACCTCAGACAACTTAGCAAGACAGTCACAAAATTTTTGAAACAATATTTAAAGATGTCACATATATCACACTTGTGTGATATCTAAAAATAAAAAAAAAAGTTTGACAATTATTTCAGTAATTCTCCTCACCTTCTGCCCCCTGATCATTTGGGGAGATAGCCTGAGCTAAGAAAGTAAGCAATTGGTGTTGGTGATTTGGCCCAGTGTTCTGTCCCCAGCAGAACAGGGGAAAATAAGGAAGTGAAGTCAATCCTCTAAGGCAGCAATGTGCACTGGAAATAAAATGGCTGCTTTGTGCTTAATGTCCATGTTCTACATTCCACTATTAGGGGAGTTGTAGGAAGCAACCTCACTCTGGTGATTCCACACATCAGGTCATCTGTTTACCCCAAAACCAAACAGAAAAGGTCATGATGAAAAGCAGGAAAGGAACTTTGATCAGTGGAGCTACACCAGGAAGACCAGGGCACCATGTCCTTAGCCCTCTCTTCAGGGCTGTCTAGGACTCTCAGGTTTTATAGAAAGGGCAGTCAGTCATAGGCATGTGTGTAGAGAGCAAACTGTATGTAGGTTTGGTGTCATCTGTGGCTTCAGGCATCTGTGGGTCTCATAAAATGTCTGTGAGCTCATGGTCACATGCCCCCTTGACACACTTCACCCCATTGCATGTTATGCTCAAATTCAGAACCCCCAAAAAACCACAAGAGGCCAAGATCCATGTAAGCAGCAAAGAGGTATTTATTGTAAGCTATCTCAGTCCTCCTTGTGCACACAGCAACTGTTGAAGCTGAGAGGCCCAAACCCAGGGTTTGCAGCAGTTTTATGCACCCTTTGGGAAGGCAGGGACTTCACATGCATTATAGCATCTCTTAGCAAATCATCACACACCGCAGGGAAATTATAAAACAACTGGAAAACATGATTAGCACATTCACTGGTGGGAACAATTGGGTAGGGGTGATTGGCTGGAACAAGAGGGGGATTCCTTTGAACTGATTGGTTTAAGCCAAGAGGGTGTTCCTGCTGAGCTCTGGGGTTTCCCAACATGTTATCAACCTCCATAAACTACTGGGAGGGTCATCCAGCATCCCAGGTATTTTCCCTGTCTCATGCTAATAGGTGGCTGCTAGGAGGTTGCTATGGGTCTTCACCTAGCCTGACTAAGTAAGGGACACCTAGCACAGCACATCTCTCCTGTTATTTTCAGATAAACAACTCAGCAGGGTGGGAGGGTCAGTATATGCCTAGGAGTGCTCTGTGGGTCTTTGTAAGGACAAGGGTCACACCACCCCCCTCCTTGTACAGACTTTGCTCTGAGGTAGAGGCTGGTTTTTCATGCACAGGCTGACCTGAATTGATGTCTCAGGTAGGATCCCTTCCTTTGTGTTCTTTCCATGTCAGTGGTTCAGAGGAACCAACATTTTCACGAAAAGCCACAAGCCCACCTGCTCCTGCCTGGAAAGCACCATATCCCTAGATGCTGACCCAGGACTCTCAGCTTCCTGGGTTTCAACTGATAGTTAAACCAGAAAGAAACAATAAGCCTGCTCAGCTCGGCCCATAAAGCCTGCATAGGAAACCCCACTTGGGGCACATATGGCCTGTGGTGTTGATACAGCTAGTTACTGGGGAGGAGTTCTGCTCCCTCACATGTTGAAGTTTGAACATTAGAGAAGCAAGCCCAGGCAAGCACACAAAGCAGGGTTTATTCAAAAATGAGGAACATGGACTTCTCCCCAGAAGGAAGAAGGGAGCCATCCTGGTATTCCCAGAAGGGAGATGTTCAATCTTTATTTTGTGAGTCCTGGTCTTCCTTTGTTCTCCATTCCTTTCCCCCTCATCTTTCTCCTTCCTGCCTTGGTGACTAGGCCCAGACGTGCTTGGTGAGATGGCAGAAAGGTGACAAACAGGGGGGCTGAAGGGGGAAGGGCAGGATGGAGCAGCCAAGGACACATTAACAACCTTATAGCTCTCTGTAGGGAGGGGCAATTCCTGGGACAGGATATCTTAGCAACAGAATGGAGCAAGGGCAAATTCTTGATGAGGGTGGAGCAAGGGCTCTGAAGGAATTAATATTTCTATCCCTCAGGGGACAGTCTGCAACTTGCCAGACTCACTCAAAATTGACTCCATTTTCCTGTCTATACTGACTGCCTGTCTCATTCTGGCTCCAGTATCTACCCCTTCCTGGAAAGTAAATACAATTGTATTCTTTACTCTTAACTTGGACTTGGTTAAGTCTTTCACATCCTGCACAGTAACCCAAAGTCATTCTGCCTACCAATATTACCCATGGACAATGGGGGGTGGCTAACATATGCACAGTCATATTCCCAAAAGTGTGGAATTCTGGCCACATACCAGTTGGGGGATGAGAACTCAACTGCAGGGGCTTTGTTCTCCACTCTGTTCTGGGCATTGAATCCATGGCAGGGCCACATTAGGCCTGAGCTATGTCCCCATACTCCTTTTTATTGTTGTACAAAGAAGGTGGGTGGGAGCATAAATGTAATGGATTTGAGTATAAATCTCTGATGAACCCAGCCTAATTCAATCTTAATATTATGAGCCATCTCATCATAAAATTATGAAAAGTTAATTTTTGTTTTAGTATAAATTACTGCAATTTATACTAAATTTCTTGCCTTGCTGGGAATCCCTGCCCAGGGCTTGTACTCACCTATGCCTGGCTTTCCCTGGCCAGACAACAATCCTCTCTAAAACCTTTGTGGTGCCTCATAAATCCTGGCTCCCCCTGACCAAATAACAACATTGTTGAAAACCTCAGTGGTGCCTCATAAATTTTGATGTAGGGATTTTAATTTATTTACTATCCCACATGCCAATCATTTGTAGACACACACAGAATCTCATTAATCATCAGTATCTCTTAATCCAATCAGGATGACAATTAAATGTATCATTACTCATAGTATGGAATACCCCTTCTCTCCAGCCAATAGTCTCCACTGTTTTGAAAATATTGCATTGGTATAGGGTGTTTGTTAGTTACTAAACCAGTGTTGAATATTATTTGACAAAGAGAATGGATGAAGCAACATGTTATGATAAGCCAAAGTTCATCCTTTACCTTAGGGTTCCTCCTGGAATCATGTGAATATCATGCATGTTGAGTATAGGTTTCTCATGCTGTCAATCTCTCCTGGCCTCCACTACACATTTGGTGGGATATTTTAGATCTCAGTGACCTTTAAGGTAATTAGATCTCAGTGACCTTTAAGGTAATTAGGAGTTTTCTGTTTTCTCTTTCTTTTCTTCTTCTTCTTTTTTTTTTTTTTTTTTTTTTGGTTTGGTACTCCTGAGATTAAACCCAGAGATATTATATTACTGAGCCACATCCCCAGTCATTTTTATATTTTATTTTGAGATGCAGTCTCACCAGGTTGCATAAGGCCCAGCTAAGTTGCTAAGGCTGTCCTCAAATTTGCAACACTCCTGTCTCAGCCTCTGGAGCAGGAAGGATCACAGGTGTGCCCCACTGTTCCTGGCTGTATGTTGTGGACTTTAACAATGGAAATATAACTAGACTTTAAAATCCACTTCTTTCTTGCCTCCTTAATAATAGTCAATCCCATTTGGCTCTGAATAAATAAACCTGGGCCTCAATTGATATTTAATGTTGGTATGAATTTAGATAATTAGTAAAAGAAAAAAATTGAGAAAAGTAAATTATTTTTAAATATAATTTCAAATAAACCTGAAAAAAGATCAGATTGATAACCTCATGTATTATGATGCTTCAGTAACTTAGTTATTAGCAAGTAAAAACACACTATTTACAACCAAATAATACTACAATAATATCTATCATTTTCTTTTTCTGTAGGACTGTCAATGACTCACCTACCATGAGATGGACATAATTATTCTGATTTAAAATTTTGGAAAAAGAGAGAAGAGAGATAATGAATGACACATAAATCAGATATGTTTTCTTGAGTGTCAAAAAAGCCACCACAGCATCTGCTTTATTACCTGTGTTCCAGTCTTCTAACATTGTAACACCTATCTATAACGTTATATTAATAAAACAGTAAACATAATATAAACAGAGTCTGTTTATATTAATAAAACCTCACATGGAAGCAGCCTTAACCATCATGAATTTGTTTCAATAATGGAAAGATATTTTTTCTTATGTAAAAATACATCAAATTGAGATCAATGGTCCAATTTCATTTTTATCCATTGAATCAGCTGAAAGTACCTTTCCAGAAGCCCATGTCACAATGTTTTCACTTGCTTCGCTTTTCTTATATTCCCTCCAAATCATAAAGTCTTCATTTCAGCAGCACTTACAATATCAAGAAATATGCTCTCCAAGAAAAAAAAAATCTGTTCCAACCCGTTGTCCCATTTGGTCAACTCAATTATGGCTGAATGAAATTTGTGTTTACCTCAGACTACAAGTAAAAACAAATTATAAATCACAGCAAGTAACAGATGACACAAACACAGTTCTAAATGGGGGCATGTTCCAGGGAGCAGAATACATCCAGGGAGCCCTGCAGTCTTCCCCTGGGTGGGCACAGGACAGGTCAATGGAGGTCTTTAAATCACACTATCACAGCAGATCAGAACCCAGGTTCTCTGCTGGAGGCCCTCTCTCCTACTGGCAGGGTACCCAGGGTGTGGGCAGAGTATACCAGGGTTCCATATGACAGGGGGAGTAGTCCACCCTGTGGCACACACCAGGTTGACCCTGGGGCCCAGTGTACCAAGACTCTACAGCAGGAGGAGATGCCAAACATGCACCATACAACATGTTGACCTGTGCAGAGTGGGGTCTGGCAGGAGTCCATGAGGCTAAGAGGGGATGTGTTTCCTGGTGCCCACCAAGGCCATCAAGAAAGAGGAATGTGAGTATGGATAACTGAGGGGACTCTGAGCTCAGGCAGTGCAGGGAAGAAGGTGACAGTGAAGAGCGGATCCAGGCACAACTGGGTGGTCATGGCCCAGGAAGTTCATCAGACCCAGGAGTAACTGGGCATCCATAAAAGGGCCTCCTGCTCCACAGTCATTAATAGACCCCAGGACCAGCAATGTCCAAGCCTCCTGGGCACAATGACCCCAGCAGAGCACAGCAAGAACACCCAGAAGTTTATATCAACATGCAAAACCCCTTGCAGTACAGGGCAAGCACTGGAAAGATGGACCCTGGAAATTTACTGGCTGTAGGGTCAAGAGGGGTATTGCCTTCATGAAGGCTGACCACCTCCAGGGTCCTACACCCACTGTGGACTTCAAATGGGTCATGACTGCTGGTAAGGAAGCTCTAAAGTGTCTGAGAGCCTTGAAACTAGTACTCCTGAATCCCATCAGAGACCCTGCTGTTAATGTCAAAAGAAAAATTCCAGGCTACCATGTGAAATTTTTTGCCAGTTGAGGCTCTCTTAGTGATGTGGGGCATACGAGGCTGGATGCCTGGGGAAGACTCAGGAAGCAGAGTCATTGACAGCAGGGCTCAGAAGGGTATCACCTAAGATTTTCTGTACCTTGATGTTGGAATTTTATTATCTTTACACCCGGGGTGGGGAGGGGGTGGAGGTTTATTCATTTTTATTTATTTATTTTTTGTAGGAGTCTACATAAAAATTTTTTTGGTTGTTCAAGAAAGTGAATTTTTAATCATTTTTGAGATTATTCACGTCTTCCAAGCTTTACTAGAAAAGAAGCAGTCATACAATTACATCTTTTTTTTAAGAAAGAGTGAGAGAGAGGGAGAGAGTGGGAGAGAGAGAGAATTTTAAAATTTATTTTTTAGTTCTCGGAGGACACAACATCTTTGTTGGTATGTGGTGCTGAGGATCGAACCCGGGCCGCACGCATGCTAGGCGAGCGCGCTACCGCTTGAGCCACATCCCCAGCCCCATATATAATTACATATTCATTCTAACGCATATTGAGTTCTTTGCAAATCTTTTTTCTGATATTTGTTTTAAAGAACATTATGGTGAGGGTCTCTGGAGAAGCTTACTTAAGATTCTTAGGTGCAGAAGGGGACACCAATACATTAGGACATTCGACTGGGGCCCTCCTTACCTAGTTTTGATCACAGGCTGTGTATGAAGAAAATCATCACACGATGTTCCCAGGGCTACTGAGGTTCCCTGAACACAGAGAGAAGTCCAGCCTGGGTTTTCCGGCATATTCCACCTAAGTATTAATCATGGTGATAAAAGCTAAATTGGATGTCAGTGGTTAAAATTCCCTGCTGTTAAAGATGTTTAAGAAAGGGACCAGATGAAAACATGGAGGAAAACCTGCAGCGCTGCATCTACTGGCGTGGTCATCAGTGGGTCCACACACACAGCAGCAGCAAACTCACCACCTGAGCAAGGGGAGTGCTCACTGCTAGAGCACCTGTCTAGCAGGCACAAGGCAAGATTGGGTCCCTGGTGCCAGGGAATGAGAAGAAATAGAAAGCAACTCAATTAAGTACAGGGCAAAGTATATTTTGAGGAGATGCCTCTCCTAACAATACATACAAATTACAACTTTTATAATGCCCTTTAATGTGCCTACATACAACACAACACATGAGACTTAGAACAAACACAAGTGACAGAGTGGTGGTCCCACAGTCATCAACAGGACAATAAGGCACCAAGGAAAAGAAAGAGGCCAGTTGCAGGGCACAAAGGGTCACATCTCTATGGTCCCAGCATCTAGGAGGCTGAGGCAGGGTGACCACAAGTTTGAGGCCAGCGTCACCCCATCTCAAAAAATAACAATAAAAGAGCTAGGGGGGAAGTTCAGTAGTGGAGAACTCCTGGGTGAAATCTGAAGGAAAGAAGGGAGCAAAGGAGGAAAAAAGAGATATTTAGCCAATCTGTCCAGAATGCTGGAGTGCACAGGCCTCAACTCACATACACAATGTGTAAGCAAACTTTAGAAAGACACAAAAGAATAAGTTGAGAAGACATGATGTAATAATTAAATTTTGAGAAAAAAATAGTGGGCAGCAATGTTGTGAGAAAAGTCAAAGAAATCAATAGTTGCATTACACAGAGAGGATGAAAGAACTACACTAGGGAGAATATGTAGAGAAAGGGTGACTTGATCCTGTACATGTGTGTGCACGTGGGTATGGGTGTGCATGTGTGGGTGGCACAACTCAGCCCTCTCAGGTGTTTGCTTTTGTAGTTTCACTTGGTGCTTTAGATAACACTCACATGAGCACCAGGGCACGTTCCATAGTCTCTGTGACTCTGCAAAGTTGATTATCTGGTGTCTGGTGCACAGAGGGAACAAAAAAATGTTTGTTAAAAAAATTTCTGTAATACTCATATTGATTACTTACATTTCATTTTATCATAAGATCTTAATACAAATGAATAGTTTTTTCCCTTAAATATTAAAACAATTCTCCCACCCTCTTTTCAACAAAAATTATAGAAAATAAAATTTTTCAAAATGGACTTCAGTTTAGTCCAACTGGAAATATAAAAATTTGGGATATAAGCTGTGAATTAATGTCTTTCTGATGCTCAGAATCATTGTAGAATCTTAGAGCTTTAAGGGCATTAGTATACATAAACACAGTAAAAAGGAATTCTCGCCTATGGATCAATTAAGACTTGGAAACTCTACAAAAACCAGGCATATATTGATTTACATCAAAGTCTCAAGAAACATCAAGGAGCCAGGCATGATAGCACATCTGTAAAACCAGTGGCTATAGAATGAGAATCACAAGTTCAAACCCAGCCTCACCAACATACTGAGGCCCTTGGAAAGAATTTTAAAAATACTTCAATCAAAATTTAAAAATAAATAAAAAGGGGTAGGGATGGGATCAGGGCTTATGCACATCAGATATGGTGGTGGTGATGATGACGACTATAATTATAATAGTAATGTTTATTTTCTTTGGCCCTGAATTCTATGACCCTGGTAATTATAGTTAAAACTTCTCACATTTTAATCTTTTCACAACATATATAAGAGTCATAAGATATACGAGGAGACAGAAAATATCATATTATTCATAAACCTGGAAAAAGTTATTTTTAATTATGAGACCAGAGTCAGAAAATATCATTTGTTTTTTTCTTTTTAAAGAGAGAGAGAGAGAGAGAGAGAGAGAGAGAGAGAGAGAGAGATTGAGAGAGAGAATTTTTAATATTTATTTTTTAGTTCTCGGCGGACACAAAATCTTTGTTGGTATGTGGTGCTGAGGATGGAACCCGAGCTGCACGCATGCCAGGCGCGGGCGCTACCGCTTGAGCCACATCCCCAGCCCATAAAATATCATTTGTTTGCTAAGGTCTTTAGTGGAAAAAAATGGGCAATATGAGAGAAATTGGACTCAAGGGAAGAAGAGAGATGAAAACTCTAAAAAAAAAAATTAAAAATCTGCCAATACAGGTTAATACATTTTAACTAGAAATCTCGTGTACTATTCTATAACATACTTCTATGTACAAAATCATACTACACATTAGATTTTGCGCGTGCACACACACACACACACACACATAGTAAATATAAGATTATGTCATCATATGGGAGAGTTGACTACAGATCAACAAATATAGAGAGAAAAATTAAATCTAACAAGAAGAGATATTTAACTGGGAGAAACATGTTGCTTTCACATCTTCATGCTGACGCAATTCCTACATCCACTCCAGGGTGCATTCTCATTACCTCTGAATAGACAAAAAAGAAATGAAAGTCCACACCCTTTTTACAAACCTAGAGTGGTTTTCTAAAAAAAAAAAAAAAAAATTAGGTTTTTTGCTGAAGGAGTTGTATGACTGTAATTCCACTGGAAAAGCAGGCTGAGGCAGGGAATCACAGATTCAAAGTCAACCTCTGCAACATAGTGAGGATATAAGCAATTCAGTGACACCATGTCTAAATATTTGGAATAAAATAAAAAAGATCTGGGATGTGGCTCAATGGTTAAGTGTCTCTGAGCTGAATCCCTGGTACCAAGACAAGTAAAATAAAATAAAGTAAAAAATTCCCTCAAGTTTGATGAGTAAGTTTAAAACAAACTGTAACAACTGAAGGTCTCACCACATTTTTATATACAAGGCTTTTCTTCAGAGCAGGTTCTCCCATGATACTCAAAAAGAAACTGGAAAGATGAAACTGTTACCACATTGTTTAAAGAGCAGTTGGGTTTTCCCTGATGTGAATCCTTTTATGTCTTTGGAGGAACCTGTGAAAGCTGAATATTGCCCCACATGGCTTATCCACAGGATTTTCTACAATGTGAGTCCTTTCATACAACGAAACAAAACTAAAACACCTGAGCCCTTTGTATTTCTTAATTACATAAAATTTATTCATTTTGACATGAATCTTTCAAGAAGAATCTTCCCAGTCCTTAGAAAAAAGTGGGAAAATTTGAAGACTTCCCATATTTCTCACATTCTCAGGGCTTCTCTCCATGAGTATTTTCATATATGAGAAGGAAAGCAGGGCTGAGGTGTGAAGCTGACAGGATGTATCCAATCCTCCACATTCCGAGGGTTTTTGTCCCACTGTGAGTGAAATGGCTTTGAAGGCACCAGGGAAAATGGAATGCTTTTCCAAATTGTTTAAATTTAAATCATTATTCATTTATATGTGGTAGTGTAGGCCCTTAATCCCAGGGTCTCGGGGAGCTGAGGCAGAAGGATCACAAATGTGAAACCAGACTCAACAACTTGAAGACACCAAGGAACTCCATAAGTCCCTGTCTCAAAATAAAAAGTAAGGGGCTGGGGATGTGGCTCAAGCGGTAGCGCGCTCGCCTGGCATGCGTGTGGCCCGGGTTCGATCCTCAGCACCATATACCAACAAAGATGTTGTGTCCGCCAAAAACCAAAAAATAAATAAATAAATATTTAAAAAAAAAAAAAGTAAAATGGATGAGGCTCAGTGATAGAGGACCCTCAGACTAAAACCCCAATACAATTTAGAGATAGATATATAGAGAGATTGATTCATTGATTTGGACATGTGAGAACTTTCTTCTCTTTGAATATGACAAGAAATACTGAATTCCCACATATCACATTCAAATAATTTTTCTACAGAAAACTCACTACACGTTAATAAGTGAAACCAATCTCTCTGCAGGAAGTGATCCTTTATGTAAGCAAAGCTGAGCAGATGTAACAAAGGTTTTCCACATTGCTTACAATTATAGAGCTTCTCTCCAGTATGTATTCTTCCATGTCTTTGAAGGTCACTGGATGTAGCAAAGGCTTTGCCACAAAGCTTATTCTTATAGGGCTTCTATGCAGTATGAAGTTTTTCATGTGAGTGAAGGCCAGAATACTGAGTGAAGACTTTTCCATACTGCGTGCACTTATAGGGCTTCTCTCCAGTATGTGTTCTTCCATGAATCTGAAGATAACTGGGTGTAGCAAAGGATTTGCCACACTGCTTACATTCATAGGGCTTCTCTCCAGTATGAATTTTTTTAATGTGACTGAAGGTAACTGAATCTAACCAAGGCTTTGCCACACTGCTTACATTCACATTCATAGGGCTTCTCTCCAATATGTATTCTTCCATGTCTGTGAAGGCTATAGGAACTTGCAAAGCTTTTCCACACTGGTTACATTCATAGGGCTTCTCTCCAGTATGTGTGCTTTCATGTCTGTTAAGGTCACAGGATCTAGCAAAGGCTTTTCCACACTACTGACATTCATAGAGTTTTTCTCTAGTGTGATTTTTTTCATGTGACTTAAGGCCAGAGGACTGAGTGAAGCCTTTTCCACACTGCGTACACTCATAAGGCTTCTCTCCAGTATGCATTCTTCCATGACTCTGAAGATTGCTGGAACTAGCAAAGGCTTTGCCACACTGCTTACATTCATAGGGCTTCTCTCCAGTATGAGTTCTTTCATGTTTGTGAAGGTCACCGGATCCAGCAAAGGCTTTTCCACACTGCTTACATTCATAGGGCTTCTCTCCAGTATGCATTCTTCCATGAATCTGAAGGGAACTGGATCTAGCAAAGGCTTTGCCACACTGCTTACATTCATAGGGCTTCTCTCCAGTATGAGTTCTTTTTTTTTTTAAATTAATATTTATTTTTTTTAGTATTTGGCGGACACAACATCTTTGTTGGTATGTGGTGCTGAGGATCGAACCTGGGCCGCACGCATGCGAGACGAGTGTGCTACCGCTTGAGCCACATCCCCAGGCCCAGTATGAGTTCTTTCATGTGAGTGAAGGTCACCGGATCTAGCAAAGGCTTTGCCACACTGTTTACATTCATAGGGCTTCTCTCCATTATGCATTCTTACATGAATCTGAAGGGAACTGGATGTACAAAAGGCTTTTCCACACTGCCTACATTCATAGGGCTTCTCTCCAGTATGTGTTCTCTGATGTATTCTAAGTAAACTGGGATAAGCAAAGTCTTTCCGACATACCTTACATTTGAAACGTGCATTCCCTGTGTGTGTAATCTTGTGCCTTTGAAGACTTGTGTGTGAAATACAGGTTTTAACACATTGTTTACATTCATAGAGTTTCTCTCCAGAATGATTTCTTTCATGTCTTCTAAATAAAGAGGAGAAATGAAAGGCTTTCCCACATATCTCACATTGAAAAGTTTTACCTCCACTGTGTGTTCTCATGTGTCTTTGTAAACCTGGGAGAGAAGAAATGGCTTCAACACATTGTTGACATTCATCAAGTTTCCAGCCAGAATAAATATCTTCATGTCTTTGAATGTCACTGGAACAACTGAAGACTTTCCCACATACTACACTTTCATATGGTCCATCTCCAGTTTGTATTAACATTTGTGTGTAAACACGTCTGAGAGAAACCAGAGATCTCTTATATTCTTTAAATTCACATGGCTTCTCTTCACATTCCTTATGCTTGTATTTGTGACCAGAGTGAGATGTGATGTGCCTATGAAGGAATGAAGGACATATGAAGTCTTTTACACATACAATGAAGTCACATGGATTTACTCTATTAAAATTTTTCTTTGTTCAATTAAGAATTGGAATTGATTTGAAGGTTTCTCCACAATATATTGTGCCTTTGAAGTTTACCATATGACTTCTTTGAAGAAGAATTGACCAGCACATAATCAATGCTTGATTCATTCACAATTTGCTATTAATTATACATCCTTACATTACTAAACATCCGGTAAAGGCTACTTTTTCTGATTTGTTTAACTTGCCTAAAATAAAGCGGTTGAAAGGAAACAAACCTTTGCAACACTGCTTCTCTATGGCTATTATCCAAATAGTGATATTCACATATGCAATGTCATAGTTCTTTTTGCATGTCAAATACTTTGAAAAGACTGTATATTTGTTACAGCTAAGTATATATTTCTGGTAAAAAATATTATAAGAATAAATACATTTCATATTATGCATACTTTTTCAGTTTGTTTGCTTTAAAAATTATATGACAGTTCTCATATTCCCTCATGAATTTCTCTTGAGAGTACAGTTACCTTAGATTGCTCCCAGAGTTCTCAATATGGTCTTCAGTGATCTTGTCTTCCCACTTGTTTCCTAAGATGAGAGAACAGAACAATCTTTATGAATATTTAGGAGCTAGAAATGTTTTGCCAAATCCTAGGTGCCATTTATGCTGCAATAGTTCACCAACTGATTCCCTTTTCACCTTCTACATAAATGACCAAAATAAACATGAATTCTCTATTTGATTAACTCTAAAAACATCATTATTACCTATAGAAGCCAGGTTTCTGAGGACTTCCAGCATCACATCTCTGTAAAGGTTCTTCTGGGAAGGATCCAGCAAAGCCCACTCCTCCTGGGTGAAGTTCACAGCCACATCCTCCAAGGCCACTGAGATCTAAAATATCCCACCAAATGTATAGTGGAGGTCAAGAGAGATTGACAGCATGAGAAATCTATACTCAACATGCATGATGTTCACATGATTCCCTGGTCTCTAAATTAATTCCAGAGATTGGTCCATCAAGTCTTATTGCACTCAATTTCTTACAGCCATTCCATCACTAGAAATTGACTACTCAGAAAGCAAACATCATAGTGATTTATACCCTTCCTTTGGTGAGTTAACACGAAGTAAGCAGGCTCCCAGATCTCTCCTAACTTGTTTATTGATTGCACTTCTATTACATGTCCTACAAACGTCCTGTGTGGTATACAGCTAATATAATCACTTTCTATAGTACTTATCTTTAGAAAAGAAAGGTGATGTGTAGGAAATTGCAGGAATCATGAAACTAACTATTTGACAGACATTCTGCCAACTATAGTGGCTCCCTGTACCTACAAGGTTAATATAGATAAGATGGAATTTACTTATGTCTTGTTTCCTCTGAAAGTCTATTGTTCCATACATAAAGAAATGCCTAGAACCAGCCCCAAACCACATCCTCTGGGCATGGGGTCACTAAGGAGATTCCTTCATAGACAACATTTAGACAACCTTTCACACAGGTTGTCCCAATGAGTTAACTGGAGATTTAGCTCATCCTTTGTGATTACACTGAGAACAACTAGAAGTTTGCAGGTGCTTTACTCCAGAACAAATTTAGTCAACTAGCTTACTATTAAGTGACCAAAACACACGTTCTCTATTTGATTAATTTAATTTATTTATTAATACACAATTTTATAATTTCCTCTGGTTACCGTCAAACCAGAATGGGGTAAGTGAAAGATGGCACATGTCTTAGAAATAACTCAATGACCCAAAAATATCACCTTGTCCAAACAACAGCCTTGAAAAGTTTTATAACTCTCAAAACAATCTTCTTAATTACCAGCAGGCACTACTTTTCTAAGTCTCATGAGAACAATGAATGTCCAGTTCACTACCATAATGTATAGTCATGAGACACATACCAATGTTCTGCTCAAGGACATTTTGAACAAGGTTGGGCCACATGGGCAATGGTTGTCTGTTGTGAAAGAGATTCATCTTGCCTGTAGGAATGGTGGTGCAAACAAACCTAAGGCAGGAGCTCTTCCAGAGTGTGGTAAAGCAACAAGTTTGGAGCCCAGATTTCTGAACTATCCCACACAGTCTGGGTGTGAAACAGGCCACTATGGACATCTGTAAGCATGCTATGATGTCAGCACAGTGATGGAGCAGGCAAAAAGAAAATATTCTTGCCACTGACACAGAACCATACTCAATTACACTCAGAGACATCAGCCCAACTCTGTCAGGACAATGATGCAGGCAGGAGGGCTTCATGGGCTTTCTAGCAAATAGGAAGCACACTGACGTCTCAGGGTCACAGCAACTCTCCACAAGACAAAAACCACACCCTACAAGTGTACCACCACTAAAATCAAATGTATGCTCAAAGAACATGAGAGCTAAAACAAAAATAAATGAGAAGAAGCTAAAAAGCCTCCAGGGAAAAGGACATGAAACAAAAGACTCTAAACAGACACAGGACAAAGAGGTGACTCAAGAGAAAAGGTGACCATTTTGAAGAAAAAAAAATGTAAAAGTCAATCATAGGAAATTCGTAGAGAATACCAGAGGTGGTGCTGTATTGATATCTAAGTCATCCAATGAACATTTCAGAAAAGAAGAGCTAAGAGCAATCATTGAAATTACCACTTCAAAAAACAAGAGAAAGACGAGTAATGTAAACCTAAATTAACCACAGGAAGGTAACAGAAGGTGTTGATGAAACCACAATCAGGAAATTCACAGTCTACAAAATCAACTTCTTCATAAACATGAGCAACACTGATAAACTGACATAAGGCTAAGAATACAGAGGATAGGGACTGGGGTTGTGGCTCAATGGAAGAGTGCTTGCCTAGTGCTTGGGAGAAAGTGGGTTCAATCCTCATTCTATATATAAGAAAAAAAGAAAAGTGTACAACATACAATAACATTAAATAAAAAAGCAAAGAGGACTGAAAACCTACTAAAACATTTAAAAGTGTCATCTTCAACAATGTATTGAGATTTCAACATTATCATAAATGTGCCTGACACAAATTAGACAACTTGCAGAAACTGGGCCATTTCTTTGAGAAAGACAATCTCCTACAACTTACACACAAGGGAAAATACACAAAACAGATGAGCCCATGGCTGCTGAAAAAAAGCAGACTCAATAACTAATTACTACCCAAAAAACCAAGGCAAGGCTCTGACAATTCAAACAGGCTTTCATGAGACACTTAAGAACTGACATGATGCAGGCACATACCAATGTGCCTGCATCATGACAGTTTTTCAATTTTCTAATTTTTTTCCAGAACATAGAAGCTGAGTTAACACCTCCTATTTCTTTCTGAGGCATAAGTTATCATATTATCCAAATTAAGTAGATAAAGGAAAGTATTAAATAGAAAAGAAAACTATGAGTGATGCTCATGATCATAAATGCAAAATTTAAACATAAATGCTAAAAATTGTACAAATAAAGTCATCACACCATAAAAATGTCTATAAAAATGGTGGGAAAATTATGGGCACAGGAACCCTCACTGCAGTGACTACAGCAGCCATATCCAGACCTGCCCAAAGCTAGATGCAAGGAAGATGCACCTTTCAATAATGAATGGACAAGCTGCAGTTAAACCACATCAAAGAACATCATCCAGAAAATGAGCTCTGCAGCCTGGAAAGATACACAACCATTAAAGGCAGACTGGTAAGTGAGAGAAGCCAGTTTGAAATGTCCATGTGCAGTAAGATTCCAAGTCAAGAACATTCTGGAAAAGACAACAGTATAGATGCACTAGCAGAACTGATGGTTGCCAGGGATTTAGGGGGCAGATATTGAGGGAGAAAATATAAAAAGTGATGAACAGGTGGAACACAGCATTACCAGAGCAGTGAAACTCTTCTGTATGACATTATCTTGTAAACAATGTGGCACACACAATCACATCACACAGAGGATAAACCCTAAGGTAAAGGATGAACTTTGGCTTATCATAAAGTGTTGCTTCATCCATTCTCTTTATCAAATGTTCAACACTCGTTTAGTAATTAACAAACACCCTACACCAATGAAATATGTTGGAAACAGTGGAGACTATCGACTGGAGAGAAGGGGTATTCCATACTATGAGTAATGGCACATTTAATTGTCACCTTGATTGGATTAAAAGATGTCAATGATTAATAACCTTCTGGGTGTTTCTATAAATGATTGGCATGTGGTAAAGTGTGTCTACAAATGATTGGCATGTGGAACAGTGAACCAAACTGGAGAATCTCCTTAAGCTAGGCAGCACCATCCAATAGGATGGTGTCTTGGGTGGAACAAAAGTTGGAAGAAGAAGGAAGCAGCAGCAGAGCAAGCTCCTTTCTTCTCAATGGGTTCTTGATGGCTGCTGCAATGGTCTGAGGATATCAGACTCTGCCTTCTTCACTCTCCCAAAGTGGACTCTGCCAATGATTCTCCAGGGAGTTTCCAGAACATTTGTTCTGGACTAGGGCAGCACCACTGATCCCACTTGTTCTGAGGCTTCAGCCTCTTAGACTCTGCAGCTACTACTTCTCAAGCTCTCCACCCTACAGATGGCCACTGTGGACTATCCAGCTTCAGGTCAAGTAGACCAATCTGATAAGTCTCCTTTTATACTCATACTTCCTCTTGATCCTGTTCCTCTAGAGAACAGTGACTAATAAACTATATAAGCCAAAAATTCCTCTGAAAAACCAAAGTTTATCTAATAAAGAAGTGAATAAACTACCAAGCCATGAAGTTTTATGAATATAATCAAAAGAAACAATATTATATAGTAAATACCTTTTTCACTATAATGCAAAAAATAAAGCAAAGAGGAAAAGGCATAGTTACAAATTTCAAAACTATTAACAAAAGCAAGGAAACTGATTTTTCAATACTATTTCCATCTGGAAAGGAATTGGATGATAAGTCTTCAAAAGTCATTCCAACTGCTGGTGTGGTGGTAATTTCAGGCACTAGGGAGGTCAAGGCAAGGAAATGGCAAGTTGGAGGCCAGTCTCAGCAACTTAGCAAGACACTCAGAAATTTAGCGAGACTGGTCTTCATCAAAAATTAAAAGGGGGTCTGGGATTGTAGCTGAGTGGCATAGCACTTGCTAGCATGTTTGAGGTACTGGATATAATCCTCAGAGCCACAAAAAAATAAACAAACAAAATAAATGTATTCTGTTCATCTACAATTTTTATTATAAAAAAAGAAAAAATATATAAATAATAAGAAGGGCTGAGAATGTGCTCAGTGGTCAAGTGCCTGTAGGTTTATTCCCCAGTAAAACACCTGCCCACCTCCAGAATGCTGCTCACAAATCAAAATTCATTTCTGGAGGATAACTAAGCAAGTCCATGGCATCAATCTCCAGCACTCAATAAGTAAGCAAATAAATAAACACCAATCTACAATACTAATACTCTTGGGCTGGAGAGTAGCTCTGTAGTAGAAAATTTGCCAAGCATGTATGTGGCCCTCAGATCAATCTCCAGCAGGCCACACACAAAAAAAATGACTAAAATATATGTAATGAGAGATAAAAATGATTATAATACAAAAGGTACACAATTAGAGGCATAAAATACAACAAAATCAATGAAAAGGCAACACACTTTCTCACAAAGAGACTGAATGTTCCCATGATCCACACTCTCTGAAAAAACACTGAGCATTTCAGTAAATTCTGTGAAATTTAGGGCATGGTTTATTGTATTTTGGGGGTAAGCTTAAGAAAAACTACATCGAAAAATGGAAATAGTAGGGTTGGGATTTTGGCTCAGCAGTAAAGTGCTTGCCTAGCACATAAGAGGCCATAGGTTTGATCCTCAGCACCACATAAAAATAAATAGGTATTGTGTCCAACTACAGCAACAACAAAAAATACTTTTCAAAAAATTGGAAATACTGGACTGTATCTAAGACCAGCCAAAATGTTGTATGGAACAGAGAGAGTAGAGAGAGAAATTATGTTGCTCCCAAATTTCATAAAAGGCCAGCCCTCAAAGGGGTAGCCAAAGGAGGAGTCACTTAGGAGAAAACAGGAATCAGGTGACAGGTTAGGAGTGCTCTTGAGGGGATCGGCCCCCTTATTTAGGCACATGTATCTCTCCTTTCCAGAAAACAAATGTCGTTTACTATTTCACTGATATTCAGTGATTAAATGATCATAATTGGGTATTTCAGATATTACCAAAATTGTCCTTAAAATTTACAAAGAAGAAAGGCATGATGGTACACACCTGTAACCCCACCAGTTCAGGAGTCTGAGGCAATCTGCTATGTAGCAAGACTCTGTCTCAAAACAAACAATCTAAAGGGGCAGATGGTTAAGCAGCTCTCTGCTCCATTCCTGATACCAAAAATACCACACAGTTAACATGAACCTGTCAAGTCCAGACAACAACAGTGAAAAACTGTCATCCTTTGTCAAATTCATCACCTTGTGAAGTATACATACTAGTTTTCATGAAATCTCATTCATAAATTTATCCACCACTATTTTTATAGAATTGGACTCAAATTCTGCAGCAATAATGCCAGACAGAGTTTCTCTGCATCTTAAGTGGCATTTTGGAATCTAGGATTGGGTTTCAATTTGAAATCACTGAAAAGACAAGATTGAAACTAACAAACATTCTATATATACTCAGCGGTAGCAAAAGATAAATTAGGTAATTAGGAGTTTTCTGTTTTTCTTTTTCTTTTTTTTGGTTTGGTACTCCTGAGATTAAACCCAGAGATATTATACTACTGAGCCACATCCCCAGTCATTTTTATATTTTATTTTGAGATGCAGTCTCACCAGGTTGCAGAAGGCCCAGCTAAGTTGCTAAGGCTGTCCTCAAATTCGCAACACTCCTGTCTCAGCCCCTGAAGCAGGAAGGATCACAGTTGTGCCCCAGGGTACCTGGCTGTAAGTTGGGAATTTTACCAATGGAAATATAACTAGACTTTAAAATCCAATTTTTCTTGCCTCTTTAATAATAGTCTATCCAATTTGGCTCTGAATAAATAAACCTGGGCCTCAGATATGTGAGCAGATTATTTCAAAGTGATACATAGAAAGCTTTGGTGCTGAGGGAACACCCATGTGCCAGGCTCAAGAAGCAGGGAAGGTCCCTGACAGCTAAGACATGCTTCCTCCAGGTCTTGCTCACTGAAAGCCTCCAGGATCACCCTCCCAGGGACCTGGACCATGATTCCACTCTATGAGGCTTTTCAGGTTTGCACAGCTCTGCACGGGGATCGGTGGTCCTTATGCTCTGGGAAAGGTTTCGCTCCTTCACACTGTAAGAGACTGAAAGGGCAGGAGTAATTGCAGACCTGACCCCTCAGCACCAGCATCCACAGGCTGGCTGTCCAACTTTCTCCAAGGAATGGGAACAGGGCTTGGGGAAAACAAGTCCCCAAGAAGTTAGTTGTCTAGATGAGGCTTATTCCAGGACATTCCTTGGCCCCAAGACCTCAGCTGAGCCCCCAAGAGGCTGTACCTCACAACTTAGGCTCTCCTCTAAGAGGAGCTGACCTAAGGCCTGAAATTCCTTTTACCATGCAGCGCACAGGACAGCTGTGGGCACATGGTGGCAGCCCCAGGAATGGACAGTGGCTGAGAACATAACACTCTCTGAGGTGTCCAAAGAAAACCTGGCTGAGAAAATCAGATTTGGTGTCTAGCCCTTAGGGAAAAAAAAAAAAAAACAGAATTTAGGAAGGTGTGAACTGAATTTCTCTATGAACTTCCTCTATATCAGTGAACCTTCAGACCACCTGACTTTGGGGAACTAGACCACCATGAGGTATGAGACAGGGTTCTGTATGGTTGGCAACAATTATCTTGGGCTCTCTTAAGCTCTTTTAAAGCCAATTACCTTAATTTCTGTATTAGTCCAAAATTCTCCAAACAAATGAAGTTCTCAGAATATATTACCAACCTTACCTGACATATAACTACCATCTTCCAAAGCTAACAATGTAATAATGGACCTATAAAAGAAATTTCCCCTTTCTACTGTAGCCACCCATCTGATGATCCTACCAATGCCCTTGGTTAACGTATTCATGCATAACTTTCTTTTCAAATGTTCTTGTCAGGCATGCACAGTGGGGCACAACTATAATCCAGCAGCTTGAGAGATTGGGTCAGGAGGACTGCTAAATTCAAAGCCAGCCTCAGCAACTTAGTGAAGCCCTAAGGAATATAGTGAGATTGTAAGGGTCTGGCGAAGCATCAGAGGAAGAGACCACCAAAAAACCACTCATGCAATTGGCAGAAGGGGTTTTATTGAACCAGCATGCTGGGGCTCCTTGCCCACTCAAGAAAGGAGAGCAGCCCAGAGCCCAGAGCAGGGGTTGAACAATGCTTAAGTACACTTTTTGGGGATGGCGGGGGGCTTTGCATACATCAGAACAAATCATCATGAGGCGCAGGAAAATTGAACAACAACTCTCAGACATGACTAGTACATTTATTGGCGGGAACAGGCTGGGCAGGGTGATTGGTCACTTCTAAGCAGGGTACACATTTAAACTGATTGGTTTTGGGTCCTGGAAACCTACCTACCGGGCTACTCAGAGCCCTTAGTTATTAAACAGCCAGAGGATCAGGAGAAACATTTACTGGGAGTTCGGGTATTGTCCTAACAGAGGAATTTAACAATACCTGGTCCTTCACTTTTTAACTCAGGTCTTGCAGCTTGGAAACCTTACAATGCCCTGTCATTTACACTTTAACTTCAATTTCTTTTACTCTTACAAGATCATGTCTCAAAATAAAATATAAAAAGGGTTGCTGATACGGTTCAGTGATTAAGTTTCTCTGGGTTCAATCCCTGTTATTAGAAAAGATGTAATTTCTTCCAGAATGGGACACACACATCAATCGGGATAAGTTGAATCCATGTTCCTAAGGATGATCATTAATATTTGGGTCAAAATAAACTATTTTCCTCAGGTATGGTGGCCAGTGCCTTTAATTCCAACAGCTTGAGAAGCTGAGACAGGAGGATCAGAAGTTCCAGGTGAGGCTAGACAACATAGCCAGATCCTGTCTGAAAATAAATTTTAAAAGGGCTGGAGTTGAACGACAAGAGAATAAATCAGACATTATTATCCTATTTGACTACATGACCCATGTGAATGGACATTAGGTACAACCAGAAAAAGGAGAAGTTACACTCTATTTACATATGATGTGTCAAAATGCATTTTACTGTCATGTATAAGTAATAAAAGTCAATAAAAAAATAACTTCTGCCAAAAACAAACAAACAAACACAAAAAAGAGCTGAGGATGTAGCTAAAGATTCAATATCCCTAGTATGAATAATCCACTGCCTTATTTCATTTAAAGCAGCTATTTTACCAGAACACAAGATGTGTCAAGTTACCCTTCTTTCCCCTAAAGGATGATATTCAGAAAAAGAAAAGAAGGTTATGGGCAGGATGTAGCAGCCAAGGACACATTAACAACCTAATAGCTCTCTATAAGGAGGGGCAATTCTTGGGAGAGGCTACCTTAGCAACAGGAAGGAGCCAGGACAGTTCTTGATTAGGGTGGAGTGAGGGCTCTGAAGGAATTAACATTTCTATCAGTCAGAGGACAGTCTCCAACTTGCCAGACTCACTCAAAATTGGCCTCCTTGATCAGACCTGACTCCATTTACCTGTCTGTACTGACTGCCTGTCTATTTCTGGCTTCAGTATCTACCCCTTCCCAGAAAGTAAATACAATTGTATTTTTACTGTTAACTTGAATTGGTGAAGTCTTTCACATCTTGCACACTGGCCCAAATACAGTCTCCTACCAATATTACCAATGACAACGGGGAGGCGGGCTTACATATAAACAGTCATATTCCCCCAAGTGTGGAATAGTGGCCACATACCCCTCTAGAACTGAGAACTCAACTCTAGGTGCTCCTCCACTCCTTTACTGGGCATTGAATCCATGACAGAGGTATAGAACCCCTGAGCTCCATCCACAGCACTTTTGCTATTGTGGTACAAAGAAAGTGGGTGGAAGCATAAATGTAATGGTTTTGAGAATATAACTCTGAAACCCAGCCTAATTCCTTCTTAAGATTGGGAGCCATTTTGTCCAAAACTCATGAAAACTAATTTTTGTTTTACTATGAATTACTGCAATTTCTAAACTTGCTTGGAATGCTTTCCCATGCCTTGAAGTCACCCATACTTGGCTCCCAGTGACCAGATATCTACCTCTCTGAAACCTCAGTGGTACCTCATACATTCTAAAGTTGGGATCTGAATTTATTCCCTACCTTGAAATGTTAAGCCATGTAGTTCATTAACCTACTACCAGCCTTTGTATTATGCTTGTCCAAATCCTGGTATCTGTAAGTTCTCAAGACACCCATCTTTGCAAACATTTGTACTGTAAAAATTTGTTCCTAGAGAGCTGGGGTATCTCTAGCCCAGGGTATAGGGAGAGACAGACATGGCCAGCTCTTGGATATGTAAATGTGACTTTGATTTAGTTTGATTCAAAATTGGAGTCTGTGTTCTTTTTCTTGTGTTGTGGTTTAAGAGTGCCAGGTCTCTAACAAGGCCATCTGTAGGTTTGGCCAAGTGAGCACATTTTTCACACATGGTGACACATAACTAGGCCAATACATTTAAAAAATGAAATACTTGGGAATCAACCTAACAAAAGAGGTGAAAGATTTATACAATAAAAACTACAGAACCCTAAAGAGAGAGATAGAAGATCTTAGAAGATGGAAAATGTACCCTGTTCATGGAGAGGCAGAACTAACATCATCAAAATAGCGATATTACCCAAAGTTCTCTACAGGTTTAATGCGATGCCAATCAAAATCCCAACAGCATTTCTTGTAGAAATTGATAAAGCAATCATGAAATTCATATGGAAAAACAAAAGACCCAGAATAGCAAAGCAATTCTAAGCAGGAAGTGTGAATCTGGAGGAATAGGGATACCAGATTTCAAACTGTACTACAGAGCAATAGTAACAAAAACAGCATGGTACTGGTACCAAAACAGGCAGGTGGACCAATGGTACAGAATAGAGGACACAGAGACCAATCCACAAAATTACAACTACCTTATATTTGATAAAGGGGCTAAAAGCATGCAATGGAGGAAGGATAGCATCTTCAACAAATGGTGCTGGGAAAACTGGAAATCCATATGCAACAAAATGAAGCTGAAACCCTTTCTCTCGCCATGCACAAAAGTTAACTCAAAATGGATCAAAGAGCTTGATATCAAATCAGAGACTTTGTGCCTGATAGAAGAAAAATTTGGCTCCGATCTACATATTGTGGGGTCGGGCTCCAAATTCCTTAATAGGAATAGGACGCCCATAGCCCAAGAGTTAATAACAAGAATAAACAAATGGGACTTACTTAAACTAAAAAGTTTTTTCTCAGCAAGAGAAACAATAAGAGAAGTAAATAGGGAGCCAACATTCTGGGAACAAACCTTTACTCCTCACACACCAGATAGAGCCCTAATTTCCAGAATATACAAAGAACTCAAAAAATTAAACAATAAGATAACAAATAACCCAATCAACAAATGGGCCAAGGACCTGAACAGACACTTCTCAGAGGAGGACATACAATCAATCAATAAGTACATGAAAAAATGCTCACCATCTCTAGCATTCAGAGAAATGCAAATCAAAATCACCCTAAGATACCATCTCACTCCAGTAAGATTGGCAGACATTGTGAAGTCAAACAACAATAAGTGCTGGCGAGGATGTGGGGAAAAGGGTGCACTTGTACATTGCTGGTGGGACTGCAAATTGGTGCGGCCAATATGGAAAGCAGTATGGAGATTCCTGGGAAAGCTGGGAATGGAACCACCATTTGACCCAGCTATCGCCCTTCTCGGACTATTCCCGGAGGACCTTAAAAGAGCGTACTATAGGGATACTGCCACATCAATGATCATAGCAGCACAATTCACAATAGCTAGACTGTGGAACCAACCTAGATGCCTTTCAATAGATGAATGGATAAAAAAGAATGTGGGATTTATACACAATGGAGTATTATGCAGCACTAAAAAATGACAAAATCATGGAATTTGCAGGGAAATGGATGGCATTAGAGCAGATTATGCTAAGTGAAGCTAGCCAATCCTTAAAAAATAAATGCCAAATGTCTTCTTTGATTTAAGGAGAGCAACTAAGAACTGACCAGGGAGGAAGAGCATGAGGAAAAGATTAACATTAAACAGAGGCGAGTGGTGGGAGGGAAAGGGAGAGAGAAGGGAAATTGCATGGAAACGGAAGGAAACCCTCAACGTTATACGAAATCACATATAAGAGGTTGTGAGGGGAAAGGGGGGAAAAACAAGGGAGAGAACTGAACAACAACAGATTAGGTAGAGAGGGAAGATGGGAGGGGAGATAGTAGGGGATAGGAAAGGCAGCAGAATACAACAGTCACTAATATGGCATTATGTAAAAATGTGAATGTGTAACTGATGTGATTCTGCAATTTGTATTTGGGGTAAAAATGGGAGTTCAATTTCCCTTTTCTCTCCCTTTCCCTCCCACCTCATGTCTCTGTTTAATGTTAATCTTTTCTTCCTGCTCTTCCTCCCTGCTCTGTTCTTAATTGCTCTCATTATATCAAAGAAGACATTTGGTATTTGTTTTTTAGGGATTGGCTAGCTTCATGGAAATGGAGGGAGACCCTCATTGTTATACAAAATTACATATAAGAGGTTGTGAGGGGAATGGGATAACAAACATGGAGGGAAATGAATTACAGTAGATGGGGTAGAGAGAGAAGATGGGAGGGGAGGGGAGGGGGATAGTAGAGGATAGGAAAGGTAGCAGAATACAACAGTCACTAATATGGCAGTATGTAAAAATGTGGATGTGTAATCAAGGTGATTCTGCAATCTGTATTTGGGGAAAAAATGGGAGTTCATAACCCACTTGATTCTAATGTATGAAATATGATATGCCAAGAGCTTTGTAATGTTGTGAACAACCAATAAAAAAAATGGGAGTTCATAACTCACTTGAATAAAATGTATGAAAGATGATACATCATGAGCTTTGAAATGTTTTGAACAACCAATAAAAAAATTAAAAAAATAAAAATGAAAAAAATCATTGAATAAATCATTTATTAGAAAACAACAACAAAAATAGAACCGTACCCTGGGATGGTGGTGAAAATCATGCCAGGAGGGTCAAAAATTCGAGGCCAGCCTCTGCAACTTACCTTCACCCTCTCTCAAAATACAATTTAAAAAGGGGCAGGGAATGTAGTTCAGTGTCACAGTACCCCTAAGCTCAATGACCAGTTTAAAAAAACAACACCTTGAAGAAGAATAGAGGGGGAAAAGACATAAGAAAATAGAAGAGTGTAAAAGGGCAGACACAAATGGAACTACATCAACAGTGACATTATATGGCAATTGACTGAACAATCCTATCCTAAGGTAGAGATCAGCAGACAGAATGAAAACAAGGTCCAATTCCGTGCTATGTGCAGGGGTCACTGCTGGGACACAAATGTATAAAAGAGTTTGAAAATAAGAGAATGTGAGTCCTACACTATGAAAACAATTCTACTATACTACCTCCCCAACAACAGGCAAAATATTTTAAAACCAAAATTTATTGAAAGATAGCAGCCACGAGACATATACACATGAGCTTAAGGTGTTCCTGAAGTCTCCATCCTCTTTCCCAATGCCAATCCAATAATGAGGACAAGCAGTGAGATTACAAGAAAAAAAAAGTTGTTTGCTAGCAAAGGAGCATCAAAATAACTACTGTCCCAGAGGCTGGGATTCTGCCAATCGGAAAAAAGTGTAGGCTTTTCTTTTTGGAGGGACCCAGAGGTGCCAGGAATGAACTCAGGGGCATTAATCTGTGAGCCACATCCCCAGCCTCATTTATATTTTATTTAGGGCCTGGGTCTCACTGAGTTGCTTAGCACCTAGCCTTTGCTGAGGCTGCCTGTGCACTCTTGATCCTCCTTCCTCAGCCTCCCTAGTGGCTGGGATTAAGGCATCACCACCACACCTGGCGCAAAGCAAAACATTTCATTAACGAAATGGTATGCCCTGAGTTTGATGTCAAATAGAGTTAAGAATTTGGTTCTGTGTTTGTTTGGGTTTGCTATTGCAGAAACCCAAAACACACTCCAGGACACACAAAGGCCTGTAGAGTCCACATAATGTTAGATGATCCGCCCTCGTGGCCTCCCCGGGATATGAAAGCAACATGTTCCTCCTTTCACGTTCTTACCAATATGAACCATTCAGGGTCAGCTGAAAATGCAAGCTGACTTTGGCACCTGAAAGAGGACCTCATGTCTAACAGAAGAGTCGGGTGTCACAAGGACAAGGAGTGGGGAAGCAATGACAGAATGACCCACGTGCCACATCTTCCTCCCATGTGAAGGTTGAGATCTGGAGGGCGCTCCTGCCAAGAGAAAAGTGACACTCAGGTCTTGGGCTGGGGATCAGGGACCAGGCCACCTGGGTTGCCGATATGATCTGGGACCCATTTGTCAACCCTCTGCAACACCCATTTCCATGACAGTGACCCTCTGCAACACCCATTTCAATGACAGTGACAATCCCAGGCCTGCCTAAGTCCCTCATCCCCATATTTCATCAGGCCATGTGGCCCAGAACAAGAAATATAGTGAGAATTAGACCCAACTCTGCCCCAGTTCTTCTTCCTTGCTGTTTGGGTGCATACAGCTTTGGGCTCTGGCCTGTTCAAACAATCGAGTAGGAAGGTGAGACCCAGATGGGTGTCAGGGAGTCCTGCTGGATGACCAGCTTTCCCATGTCAGGAGAGCCACAAAGGGCTTGGGGTTGAGGTGGGGCTGTCCTCTGGCAGCAAGGGCAGCACAACAGCCTAGACACGGGAATTTCCTTGGAGGGGGATTTGGAGTGGGAAGAGAGGATTGAGACTCTGCTGCCCACCCCAGTGCCAGCCCATCCATACTAGATGCCTGGCCAGAAAAGCACCCCGACGAATCCTCTCAGCCCCATTTTTCTAGTTTTAAAGTGAAAGGTAGAGGGACTGAGTGCAGGAGGATTGCCTTGATCTGGAGGAAGCTCAGACGACACATGGGCTTAAGAAGTCAGACAGCTGGACAGGGATCCTGGCTCCATCCCTGGTCCCTGTGATGGGTGTGTCTCAAGAGGCTTGGTGTCCTTCTGTGTGAAGGGGGGTCAGAGAATGAGGTGATGCTGTGCTGCTCTGGCTGAAGAGACCAGAATTGTGCTAATGACCATGCTCTGCTCAAGGTTGTCTCCTACCTTGGGCTTGGTCAGAGAGACTTGGATGGCTTCAGTCTCAGGCCTCCTGGTTTCCTAAAGCTAAATGATTGTGGCCTCTTCTACTTGTTGGCAGGTGATGCTTGAGGCCCTTTTCCACAAGACAGAGTCATGTGGTCACTGTTGAATGATGACAACTGGAGCACAATGAGTTGTGGGGGTGAGAAGACCGGCCCACGGTTCTGAGGATGGCCTTGTGAACTCCCAACCTCACTCACAGTCTCCTGGACTGCAGGTCAAAGCCCTGTCAGTGGAAGCTCCTCACACAAGGTCAGGTTCACCCTCTTCCTCAGCAGCAGGTGAAGCTGGGGCTTAAGGAGCTCCAATGAGTCCTTCCAGCTCTGATGAGATGGGAAAACTAATATCCTCTTCCTGGGATCCCAGGAAGGTTATGAAAAGAGCACATGTCCCCATTCCTCATCCCTGACAGCCCTTTTCCAGATCCTCTCATTCTCATGAGCCAGGGAAACCTTTAATTTTCATAACTAGTTGATGCTGTAGTTGGACATGATACTAAAATGTGTCCTCTAGAGCTCTGGAGTTGTTCTGTAACCTCACTTGCAGTGGAAGCAGAAATGAGAGTCAGGCTCCATCATTCCTCCTGCATTAAGAAATCCTGTGGGGCTGGGGATATGGCTCAGGCTGTAGCGCGCTCGCCTGGCATGCGTGCGGCCCGGGTTCAATCCTCAGCACCACATACAAACAAAGATGTTGTGTCAGCTGAAAAATAAATATTGAAATTCTCTCCTCTCCTCTCTCTCTAAAAAGAAAGAAAGAAAGAAAGAAATCCTGCAAGAGGAGTGTGGGAAGGGCACCCCCTGCCAGGCTCCTGCGGGATCACACAGCTGCCCTGCTCTCAGCATTCATGTTATCCTTGGACTGTGTCACTTGAGCAGGGAGTAGAGAAGGGACCTCAGATTCCTCAGGCTTCAGAGGTGCTGGGTGTTTGCACAGAGCATGTGGATAACTTCGGGAAAACAGGGGAGATAAAATAACACAGCCGGACTCAGTGAGACCCATTCGGTGGGAGGCCAAACTAGCATGTGACTGTCTCCCTTTCTGATTGGTGTGGCATCATCAGTATTCACTCTGTCATCTGGTTGCCTAAGTAACCTAGATGATAGCCCCAATCTTTGGGGTCCTGTGACTGTGTCCTCTTGCATAGGCGAGCCTTCCTACATCCCTGTGGGTCCAGCTATGCTCACCTGTCCCTTTGTGATATGACTTTTGTGTGCCCCTTCTCTTGCTCTGCCCTTGGGTGTGGCCTTCCTAGATGTCAGTCAACCTGCAAAAATTAACAATCAGCATTTTTAAAACCATTCTTAGGAAACACCATAAAGAGTAGCAGAAATATCTGAGGGATTCACAATTCGGAATTCAATTTGAATTTGTCAATCATTTTATTACAGATACACTAGAGTTTCTTTTATACTCTGGATACTAGGAAATAATTAAATATGTAATGTGAAATGTTTTCTCCTGCTCAGCAACTTGCTGTTGTTTTTTTATTAATATTTTCACATGTATAATCTTTTTGACAGCCACAACAATGTTTATACCAGATCAATAAACTAGACTATGGACCAACCTAGGGGTCCCTCCAAAGATGAATGGATAAAGAAAATGTGGTATATATAATTAATGGAATATCAGTCAGGTTGAAAGTAGACTAAAATTATGGCATTTGCTAGTAAACGGTTGGAGTTGGTAAGTGAAATAAGACAATCCCACAAAAAAGAGGAATGTTTTCTCTAATATGCAGATGCTAATTCAGGAGTGATGGGGCACTAGGGCAGAATAGCTTTACCTTAGATGAGGTTGAGGGAAGTGATGGGAGGAAGGGGACACGGATAAGGGGACAGAAAAGATAGTAGTAGAATGAAACAGACATCATTATTGTATTATATATTTGATTACGTGACCAATATGATTCTGCAACATGTACACGCAGAATAAAGAGAAACGATATCCCATCCACGTATGATATATCAAACTTCATATATGTGCTCTAATGTCATGTACAACTAATTAAACAAATAAAAAATTATAATTTTTTTCACAAAAAGTTGTATGTATAATTATAATAACTATAATTATGTATTAATTATATTTTGATATACACATACATTTTGGGATGGTTAAATATAGAAACTGTTCTCATGTTCTTTTAAAAATAGGAGGAGATATTCTTTATGTCAAATTTCCTGTTCTTACTGGTGAGGTGGTACATGCCCATAATTTCAGTGGCTCAGGAGGCTGGACCAGGAAGACTGTGAGTTCAAAGCCAGTCTCTGTAAGTTAGCGAGGCCCTGAGCAACACCATGAGACCCTGTCTCTGAATAAAATATAAAGAATAGTGGGAGATATGGATTAGTGCTTTAATGTCCATGGGTTTAATCTTCATTAAGAAAGAGAGAAGAAAGAAAGAAAGATGGAAAGAAAGAAAGAAAGAAGTATTCATAATTTGTTTTCTTTATTTGGTTTAATGCAATTTCTAATGTATGTTATTCTCTTTCAAGAGCATCAAAATTTCCTCTCATTTTTGCCCTGAGAATTCTAGTATATTCAGTATTTTGATTTCTGAATGCTCCATGAGTGTCTTTTTTCACTTTTTAAATTTGTTCTCTTTTGATACACATGATCCTAGAGTGTATTTTGACCCTTTATGCATAAATAGGCTATAACTTATTCTAAGTAGGATCCCTGTCTTGTGGATGAACATGATGTGGAGTTATCTTGGTTGTGTATTCATAAAGAAACTGATGACCCATTAAGTCTGCTTTGTTCACTCTTCCCCTTCTGCCTTCCCTTCTTTCTCTTTAGTCTAAAGCAATAGACTTCTATTTTGTGTCCCCAGCTTCCCTGGTTGTGTGTAACCATCCACATATATGCAGAAACATTCAGCCTTTGGTTTTTGAGGGTTGGCTTCTTTCACTTAGCATGATAGACTCCACTTTCATCCATTTACCAGTCAAGGGCATATTTCATTCTTATTTGGAGTTGAGTAATATTCTAATGTGTGTGTGTGAGTGTGAGTGTGTGTGTGTGTGTGTGTGTGTGTGTGTGTGTGTGTGTTTTCTCCATTATTCTGTTCAAGGGCATCTAGGCTTGCCGCAGTCTGGCTGGGTACAAGATCAGGAGCCACTCACAGCTTTGTAGATTCAAACAACAATTCTTTATTTCCGAACTCACACCAGCCCTGCAGAAACACGTTCCGGGGAAATCCAAGTTCTGCCACCCAATTCACGTCCCAAATACTTTCTGAATTCCATGATAACTCAAGGGGAACTCAGGCATCAGGATACGCCCTATTCCCAGCAGGAATAATCTTAAACCTGGAACTGCCCTAAACCCAGATTGTCTTAAACCTGGAACGCCCTAAATTTGTCTTAAGCCAGGAACGCCTTAAACCCAAGGAGGGAGAGAGATACTTCCTAAAACCTGCAGGATACACCATAAACCTGGATCCACCCTGGTCCTTGAGCAGGGTCACCTTTCTCAAACACACATGCAATGTCACAGCGAATTTCCAAGGCAAGTCCATTTAACATGGGGTACGCTGGCAAGGAAATTTCAATACATCATTCCTACTTGGCAATGGCCCTCAGCATCATTCCATACTTTAGGTATTGTGAATTCAGTTGCTAAAAACATTGATGTGCCTGCATCACTGAACTATGCTGATTTTCATTTTGGGGGGGTATAAGCTGAGGAGTGGGATAACTGGGTCAAATGGTAGTTCCATTCCAAGTTTTCTAAGGAATCTCCCTACTGCTTTGCAGAGTCCTTGCACCAATTTTCAGTCTGACCAACAATTTATGAGTTTGCCTTTTCCTCAACATTCTTATTTATATTTACTTGTGTTCCTGATAATTGTCATCCTGACTGGAGTGAGATAGAATCTCAGTGTAGTTTTCACTTGTATTTCTCTAATTCCTAGAGATGGCAAACTTCTATTCACATATTTGTTGATCATAGATGACTGTGTGTTTAATGTGTGACTGATGCTGAGGCTCCAGGTTCATCCTACTGCAGATGAACATTTAACTTTCCTAGAAACCTTTTAGAAAACACTTCTTTCCTCATTGATGGTTGCAATCCGATTGCTAAAATGAATTACTCACAAATGTGTTCATCATCCAATCTTCAAATATTTCCATTCGTTTATAGGAATCTGTTCTCATGCTACAGCTTCATGGCTTGATCACTGTAGTTTTTCAGTGAACATTGATGTCACTGTGTTAATGTTGAACCAGGATGAAATGAAAAGATCACCAACTCCAATTTTAAATCAAACTAAAGCAAGCTTGTATTGTGTACACAAAAGCAGTCCACAAGCGGCTGTCTCTCCCAAAGCTAGGATACAGAGCAGCACCCCAGCTCTTCAGGTGAAAGGTTTTATAGCTCCAAATGTTACAATGGTGGAGGAGTGCCTTGGGAATTTACAGCTAATAGAATTCTGGCAAGCATAATACAAAGGCAGATAGCAGGTTAATAATCTACATGGCTTAATGTTTCATGGTAGGGAGTAAATTGAGATTCCAACATCAGAATTTATGAGGTGCTCCTGGGGTTTTAGGGAGGGTTGTTACCTTGTCAAAAACAGACAGGCATGGGTGAGTTCAAAGCCCAGGCAGGAATTTCAAACAAGTTTAAACAGGTTGACAGGCCAAATAGAAATCTTAGTATTTTTTAGCAAAACAGAAATGAACTTTTCTTAACTTTTTCACGAGATGACTCCCAATCCTAAAAAGAATGGAATTTCATTTGGTTCATCATTAAACCACAGAATTTTCTCATACATTTTAAGAGTGGTTCACAGTTTTGGTTTTTATCACAAATGTATGTGGAATTTGGGAGCTTCTCAATCTCTACCCAAGTGAGGAGACTATACAGAACTTTTAGATCAATTTGTGGCATACAGTTTTCTTTTTTCAAATTTAAAAATCTATTCATAAATCTTATTTTGCTTTCACAAAACAATTATTAAAGTCATGAAGATTTAACAACATGTGAGACTTATTGAGTATTATTAAAATAATCTATCAGTGAATTAATGGCATTTTAAAAGAACAAATCTAGATGCCATTAACAGACAAATAAATAAAGAAAATGGATACACACACACACAATGGAATATTCTCAGTTAATAAAAAATAAAATGATAGTCTTTGCTAGTAAATAGATAGAAATGGAGAATATCATGCTGCACAAAATAAGCCAGTCCCAAAAATCAAAGGCCAAATGTTTTCTCTGATGTGCAGATGCTAATTCAGAGGAAGGCACAGAGGGTGGGCTGGGGAAGAATAGAGGCACTGTGTATTAGACAGAGGGGACTGGGAGGAGGGGAGGGTGATCAGGGGTAGGACTGAGAGTATCATAAATCAGACACTATTACCCTCTGTACATAACAGGATTGGTGTAACTCTACACCATGTGCAACAACAAGAATGAGAAGTTATACTACATCTATATATGATGTGTCAAAATGCAAGTTCAAAGCAAGGCTCAGCAACTTGTAGAGATCCCAAGCAACTCAAGAGACATTGTCTCTAAATAAAATATAAAAAAATGCTCAGTGGCTAAGTGATAACACATTCATACCCTGGGTAACAAGATATGTTTTCTCTTCTTAGAAAACAAGAGGAGGAACACCTTATGACAACTGTGAATTTACCTCAAAATGATCACACTGAGTGTTTTATTGAGCCTGCACTGAACAAGGAGGCCTTCCTATGCTTGGGCCCAACTGATAATGATAGTCCCCTTCAGTCTTTTCGGGGTACATCTAACACTGAAACACCTGATTCTGGTTGGCTGAATCACTCAGTAGTGATCGCCTCATGCTCACTGCCTGGGATACATGTATCCATATTTAACCATATTATGTTAATTCACTGCTGAGGGTAATTCAAGTTGAAGACACAGAAAAGGAAAATCTGCTGCCACATCTCATCTGGATTCCTCTAAAATGATAGTGTCCCCAATTATCATCTGGGACATGTATCATTACATAAACATATGTGTTTTATAATATACATGAGCACATACAAAGTTTTATATATATACAATATATGAATACAGTTTTGTGGTACAAAATGTCAAAAGCTTTTAAATATTGAAATATTTTTAAGTATCTTGAAACTCAACACTCACACACACACACACACACACACAAACTAAATTGTACTTAATTAGCAGACATTCTGCATGTCACACCACCCCAGGCTGAGGTCACACCCAGTGTGTCCCACATGCTGGGAAAGCACTCTACCATTCAGTCCCATGTACTGATCTTGACATAGAACCTTGCTCACTTCTCCAGTCTGACCTTTGACTCATGATCCTCCTGCCTCAGCCTCTTGAGCAGCTAGAATTAGAGTGTGTGCCCCAGTGCCACTAAAATTTTGTGTGCCTTATCAGAAGTGTCATTTTCATTGAGAAAATGTTTGAAATGAGAAAATCTAAAAGAATTTCAATTTAAATGCATCAGGAATTTTTTAAGTCTTTTACAAACAAGTTCATAGCTTTTACAATTAATTCAATTGATGATTTCTCATCCCAAAACATCCCTTATAGGGCTGGGGATGTGGCTCAAGCAGTAGCATGCTCGCCTGGCAAGCGTGAGGCCCGAGTTGGATCCTCAGCACCACATACAAACAAAGATGTTGTGTCCACCAAGAACTAAAAAATGTTAAAAATTTCAAAAAATAAATCCATTATATACAATAAGATTTAAAAAAAAAGCCTGAGTAGTAATGCTTTTACCATTTCACTGGAAAAATATTGCTTCATCCTAACTCTCCCTAGACTTGAGCACTGATAATTCAGTGAGAAATAAACATTCATCAAGCTCAGGATTGAATGTGAGTCCACATGAAGTGAGGCCTACAAGAAGTGGAAAGGAAGCACCCTCAGTTCATGTCTGTCTACAATCTGATGTGGATTCAGTCCTTTGTCAACAAAAGTAAAAATAATAATGCTTACCTTGAAACAGGTAGCAAGGCTGAGAGAGGATGCAACTCAGTGGTAATGAACCCAATCCCCAGTACTGCAACAAATAAACAGATGCATGAAAAAGGCACTTGTTGTGGCTCACATCTATAATGCTAGAGACTCAGGAGCCTGAGTCAGAAAGACCTTTAGTTTGAGGTCAGCCCCAGAAATTTAGTGAAACCCTGTATCAAAAAAGAAAAAGCACCAGGTGCAGTGGAATGCATCTGTAATTCCACTGGCCCAAGAGGCTTAGACAGGAGGACTATAGGTTCAAATACAATCTCACGAATTTAGCGATGGCCTAAACAACTCACCAAGACATTGTCTCTAAATGAAAAATAAGGTGCATCTGGGGATGTGGTCTAGTGATTAAGAACCCTTTGTCTGGGCTGCAGATGTGTCTCAAGCAGAACGCTCACCTGGCATGTGCGGGGTGCTGGGTTCGATCCTCAGCAACACATAAAAAAATTTAAAAATAAAGATGTTGTGTCCGCTGAAAACTAAAATTAAATATTAAAAATTCTCTGTATATATATATTTCTTTTTTAAGAAAGATCCCATTGTACTAAAAAGAGAGTGATAGAGAGAAAAATAGAAAGACAAATCAGAAAGCAGATTGTATTCACACAATTCCAACAAGTTCCTCATGGGCCCCACACTCATTACCAAGTACTTAGTGTCTGTTTCATATTGGTACTTCTGTGAAAATTTGAAAAAAAAATTTTTTTCTTATGATCTAGAGACATAAAAAAAAGGGACTTGAAAATTTCTACCAGGCTCGGTAGAATGGGTTTGGAAACAGTAGTCACAACTTATATAACTAAGTTAAACTGTCATTACTTTAACTTAATTACTTCAACTGAGTTTCCTGCAAATGTGACTGCCATTGGGGTAAAGATTCAGGGACCACATTGCTCCCGTTGTAGATTAGTGTGAGGTCAGCTTGGGCAACAGAGGCCAACACTGTATCTAGGAAAACAAATGAGGGTGTAGCTCAGTGGTAAAGCAGAAGTGGGTTCAATCCCCTGTGGAGACCAGTGACAGTGATTGGGAGACAAGTGTCTGACATTGGGGTCTCTGATGACTTCATGGCAGTTCCATGCTCAGTGACTGGGAAGGTTTCTATACAAAAGTATAGGATGTCTGGTTGCTATGGCAATGCTCTCCATGGGGGTAACTCTGTTGTGAGAGCTTTCTCAGCTTTGAACTTATTCTCAGGCACACAGCTCCTGGGAATAAAGGAACTTCCTGGCTAAGACAACCACAATGTTTCACCAGTTCTACTGCTCCTGGATCTGCCCAGAAATTAGTAACCTTAAATGATGGACTTTCTTGAGACCTGCAGAATGCTCATAACATTGTGCATTGCAACTGTGGAATGTAACTGAGGAAATAGCTGCATACTGTTGCTAACTGTGTAACTTTCATGAATACAAAGAATAATGCTTGCATAGTCGTTAATCTGATTAATGAGATATATATAATAAAGATTGCTGGTGTAATACTTTAGACCTGCTGCTCCATTAGAGAGGAGTGCTCCACCTGATCCCAACTGTTCTATCTTCAAGTTCTGCGTGTTACTCTTTATTTCTTCCAATCTCCCATCAGACTTGCCAGAACCTGCTACTTTGGCCACACTGGTCGCAGCAATACCAAGTAACAAAAATAAATAAATAAAGTAAACACCATCAATTTACAATTAAATTACTTCATATGTTTTTTGATATGTTAAAACAAGGTATATGGAAAATAAAATTTCCAATAAAATGTGATGTGCTTCTCAGAATATTTAATACTCTAATATTTTCCAATTTGTTAAATATTGAAAAATCAGAATTATATCAAGGCATCCTGAAATCTTTAAACACAGTCACCGATAATCACAGAGAATCAATGAAATTCCAACTACAGAAACACAGATATTCTCTATCTCAACTTTTGCCTGGGGTACATTACTGCTAATTTGATGTGGCTCCATGTCTAAGTATTCATGCTCAATACCAAATATAATGAAAATTACTAATCCTATCTAATTAACAACTGGTATATATTTTGGCCTCAGATTTGGCTAATATTTTCTGTTTTCTCTATTTCAATAGCATTCTAATGCAAATTGTCCTTATCACTACCAGCACTAAATAAATTTCCAGACTACTCATCAGCTTTTCACAAGTGACCCGAGCAGAGACTCACAGCATCATGTTTTTGTAAAAGCACATCCTAAATTGCTGACTTCCACCTCCAAGGGTCCTTGACACACTTCTTAAAGACAAGAATATCTGACACCTCTTAGACTGCACTGGACCATGTGGCAACATGTTCTTCACTTATCAGTTTCACTTGAGCTCCCCAATGACATCATCTATAAATCAGAGACCTCCATATGGAATTCCTCCACCAACTCTCTGAAAACACAGGCACTTTTAGCACATTCAGAAACTCCTGCACAACAAAAGCTTCCACAAACTCTTTATGATAAGGACATTATGGCCACTTGTGATGACTACCAATTACTGAAGGTTCCCAGAGCAGGAAGCTACCCCTTATGGACCTTGCTATATATTTTTTAAAACCATAGACTTGCTTTTTATTGAACTGGTAAATTTTACAGAGTTCCAAAATTAGTAAACCATGCCTGAGATTCCAAAAAATAAAAGAGTATAATGGACAAGCCCATCCACCCATCATACAGTTTATTAAATCTTGGTTCCTAATGTATTTTTCTTGGAGGTACTGGGAACTGAACTCGGGGACACAACCACTGAGCCACCTCCCAGCCTTCTTTTGAATTTATTATTTGAGTTACTTTTTTAGAGACAGGGTCTCACTGAGTTCTTTACTCTTTGTAAGCCAGGTAAGTCACCTTACAAATCGCAGCATTTGGGCTCAGGCTGTGGTTCAGTAGTTGACAACATGCCTAGCATGTGTGAGGCGCTGGGTTTGATTCTTAGGACAACAAAAGAATTAAAATACAGGAAAATGGAATCTAACACTAAGAGAGATTTAACCCAGAAAAACATGTTGCTTTCAAATCTTCATGCTGATGCAATGTTCCTCTCCAACCCAGGGTGCATTTTTGTTACCTCTGAATAGATAAAAAAAAATAAAATGAAATAAAATAAAAATTTCCTCAAGTCTGAACAAGTTCAAATGGATCTGAAAAAAGTAAGGTCCTACCACATTTCTATATACAGGGCTTTTCTCTAGTGTGATTTTATTTGATTTTTTCATTGGTTGTTCAAAACATTACAAAACTCTTTGACATATCATATTTCATACATTTGATTCAAGTGGGTTATGAACTCTCATTTGTACCCCAAATACAGATTGCATAATCACATCGATTACACGTCCAATTTTTACATAATGCCATACTAGTAACTGTTGTATTCTGCTACCTTTCCTATCTCTACTATCCCCCCTCCCCTCCCCTCCCATCTTCTCTCTCTACCCCATCTGCTGTAATTTAATTTTTTCCTTCCCCCTCACAACCTCTTATATGTAATTTTGTATAACAATGACGGTCTCCTTCCATTTACATGCAATTTCCCTTTTCTCTCCCTTTCCCTCCCACCTCATTTCTCTGTTTAATGTTGATCTTTTCCTCCTGTTCTTCCTCCCTGCTCTGTTCTTAGTTGCTCTCCTTATATCAAAGAAGACATTGGCATTTGTTTTTTAGAGATTGGCTAGATTCACTTAGCATAATCTGCTCTAATGCCATCCATTTCCCTGCAAATTCCATGATTTTGTCATTTTTTAGTGCTGCATAATACTCCATTGTGTATAAATGCCACATTTTTTTATCCATTCATCTATTGAAGGGCATCTGGGTTGGTTTCATAGTCTAGCTATTGTGAATTGTGCTGCTATGAACATTGATGTGGCAGTATCCCTGTAGTACGCTCTTTTAAGGTCTTCAGGGAATAGTCTAAGAAGGGCAATAGCTGGGTCAAATGGTGGTTCCATTCCTAGGTTTCCCAGGAATCTCCATACTGCTTTCCAAATTGGCCGCACCAATTTGCAGTCCCACCAGCAATGTACAAGAGTACCCTTTCCCCCACATCCTCTCCAGCACTTGTTGTTGTTTGACTTCATAATGGCTGCTCATCTTACTGGAGTGAGATGGTATCTTAGAGTGGTTTTGATTTGCATTTCTGGGGAGAAGATGGCAGTGAATAGAGTGCATCATCCCCGTGTACAGTGTCACTGCACAGGTGAATAACGAGGTACAATGACCAAAAGCTATCTTGTTAGGAATTTCCATCAAAATTGGGGTGCACCAAAACCTAGAGGAAGGATTTCCATCACCGAGGACCGGTTACTGGGTCACAAACGCAAGTGAACTGTGCGACTGGAGATCTAGTGTGGTTTCTTAAATGCTGTTCAAAGGGACCTGGAAACTTGAAAGTCTTACTACAATTTTTAAAGAGAGTAAAAGGATCTTCCCAGATATGAAGTCGCTACATCTTTGAGGACAACTCTGAAAGCTGAATACTGCCCCACATGGCTTATCCTCAGTATTTTCTACAGTATGTGTCCTTTCATACAACTGAACAAAACTAGAACAGCTGAACCCTTTTTATTTCTTACTTGCATAGGATTTATACTTTTTATTCCAACTCCTTAGTAAAATACTGAGAAAACTAGAAGATTTCCCACATTCTCACACTCACAGGGCTTCTCTCCGTGAGGGTTTTCATATATGAAAATGAAAACAGGGCTGGATGGGAAGCTGACAGGATGTAGAAAATCCCCCACAGACTTTTTTTTTTTCAATATGATTAAAATGGCTTTGAAGACAACAGGGGAAATGGAATGATTTGTGATATTTTTTACATTTAAAGAGTTATTCAGTTGAATGTGGTGGTGTTTGCCTTTAATTACTGAGACTTGAGAGGCTAATTCTGAAGGCTAGCCTCAGCACCTAAGGAAGACCCTAAGAAACTCAGCAAGTCCCCGTCTCAAAATAAAAGTAACTAGAATGTAGCTCAGTGTAGAGCACAATCAGACATAATCCCCAGTCTCTCTCTCTCTCACACACACACACACACATTTTCAGCAGTGTGAGCCCTTTCTTGTCTTTGAGGATGACATGAAATATTGATTTACCAGGTTTTACATTCAAAGGATTTTTCTCCAGTATCTTCCTACATGTATATGAGTGAAACAGTAATAACAGAAAAGTTTACCAATTGTTTTCATGCATACGATTTCTCTGCAGTATCTGTTCTTTCATGTGTGTGAAGCAGACAGGATGTGGCAAAAGCTTTTCCACATTGTTGTTATTCATAGCGCTTTTCTCTGGTATGGATTCTTTCATGTTTGCGAAGCATAGGGGATGTAGCAAAGGCTTTGCCACACTGCTTACATTCATAGAGCTTCTCTCTAGTATGTATTATTTCATGTTTGTGAAGGTGAGAGGACTGAGTGAATGCTTTGCCACACTGCTTACACTCATAGGGCTTCTCTCCAGTGTGCATTCTTCCATGAATCTGAAGGGTACCGCCTGTAGCAAAGGCTTTGCCACACTGCTTACATTCATAGGGCTTCTCTCCAGTGTGCATTCTTCCATGAATCTGAAGGGAACCAGATGTAGCAAAGGCTTTTCCACACTGCTTACACTCATAGGGCTTCTCTCCAGTATGAGTTCGTTCATGTATGTGAAGGAAAGAGGCACTAGTGAAGGCTTTGCCACACTGCTTACATTCATACGGCTTCTCTCCAGTATGCATTCTTCCATGAATCTTAAGGGAACCGCCTGTAGCAAAGGCTTTGCCACACTGCTTACATTCATAGGGCTTCTCTCCAGTGTGCATTCTTCCATGAATCTGAAGGGAACTAGATGTAGAAAAGGCTTTCCCACACTGCTTACAATCATAGGGCTTCTCTCCAGTATGAGTTTTTTCATGTGAGTCAAGGTGACTGGATTTAGAAAAGGCTTTGCCACACTGCTTACAATCATAGGGCTTCTCTCCAGTGTGCATTCTTCCATGAATCTGAAGGGAACCAGATGTAGAAAAGGCTTTCCCACACTGCTTACAATCATAGGGCTTCTCTCCAGTATGAGTTTTTTCATGTGAGTGAAGGTGAGTTGATGTAGAAAAGGCTTTGCCACACTGCTTACATTCATAGGGCTTCTCTCCAGTATGTATTATTTCATGTGTGTGAAGGTGAGAGGACTGAGTGAAGGCTTTTCCACACTGCTTACATTCATAGGGCTTCTCTCCAGTATGCATTCTTCCATGAATCTGAAGGGAACTAGATGTAGAAAAGGCTTTCCCACACTGCTTACATTCATAGGGCTTCTCTCCAGTGTGCATTCTTCCATGAATCTGAAGGGAACCAGATGTAGCAAAGGCTTTTCCACACTGCTTACAATCATAAGGCTTCTCTCCAGTATGAGTTTTTTCATGTGAGTGAAGGTGACTGGATCTAGAAAAGGCTTTGCCACACTGCTTACATGCATAGGGCTTCTCTCCAGTATGAGTTCGTTCATGTATCTTAACTAAAGAGGCAGTAGTGAAGGCTTTTCCACACTGCTTACATTCATAGGGCTTCTCTCTAGTATGTGTTCTTCCATGTCTGCGAAGGTTACTGGATATAGAAAAGGCTTTGCCACACTGCTTACATGCATAGGGCTTCTCCCTAGTATGCATTCTCTGATGTCTTTGAAGTAAACTGGGATAATCAAAGTTTTTCCCACATATCTTACATTTGAAATGTGCATCCCCTGTGTGTGTGATCCTGTGCCTTTGAAGACTTGTGTGTGATATACAGGTCCGAACACCTTGTTGACATTCATAGAGTTTCTCTCCAGAATGAGTTCTTTCATGTCTTCTAAATAAAGAGGAGAAATGAATGGCTTTCCCACATGTGTCCCATTGAAAATGTTTACCTCCACTGTGTGTTATCATATGTCTTTGAACACTGGTAGGATAAGAAGAGGCTTCACCACATGGTTGCCATTCATTGGGTTGCCCCCCATTATGAGTTTCTTCATGTCTTTCAATTTCATTGAAACAATTGATGACTTTTCCACATACTGTACTTTCATAAGATCCATCTACCCTTTGTATTAACATTTGTGTGTGAACACTTTTGAGAGAAACCAGAGATTTCCTATATTGTTTCAATTCACATAGCTTCTCTTCACATTCCTCATGCTTGTAGTGTTGGTGTCCAGAGTGAGATGTGATCTGCCTGAAGGAATGAAGGTCATATGAAGTCTTTTGCACACATAATGAAGTCACATGGATTTACCCTACTAAAATTTTTCTTTGTTCAGTTAAGAGGTGGAATTGATTTGAAGGTTTCCCCACACTATTCTGTGCCTTTAAAGTTTACCATGACTTCTTTGTAGAAGTGACCAACACATAATCAATGCTTAATTCATTCACAATTTTGTATGTATTTATAGATCCTTACATTACTACCAACATCAGGTAAAGGCTAGGTTTTCTCACTTGTTCAACTTGCCTGAAAATAAAGAGATTGAAAGAAAACAATCCTTTGCAACACAGCTTCTCTGTGGCTATTATCCAAATAGTGATATTCACATATGCAATTTTATAGTACTTTTTGCATGTCAAATACTTTGAAAAGACTGAATATCTGTTACAGCTAAGTATATATTTTTGGTAAAAAATATTAGAAGAATTAATACATTTCATATTATGCATACTTTTTCAGTTGGTTTGCTTTAAAAATTATATGACAGTTCTCAGATTCCCTCACGAATTCCTCTTGTGAGTACAGTTACCTTACATTGCTCCCAGAGTTTTCAATCTGATATTCAGTGGTCTTATCTTCCCACTTGTCTCCTAAAATGAGAGAACAGAACAATCTTTATGAATATTTAGGAGCTAGAAATGTTTTGCCAAATCACAGGTGCCATTTATGCTGCAATAGTTCACCAACTGATTCCCTTTTCACCTTCTACATAAATGACCAAAATAAACATGAGTTCTCTATTTGATTAATTTTAAAAACATCATTATTACCTATAGAAGCAAGGTTTCTGAGGACTTCCAGCATCACATCTCTGTAAAGGTTCTTCTGGGAAGGATCCAGCAAAGCCCACTCCTCCTGGGTGAAGTTCACTGCCACATCCTCCAAGGTCACTGAGATCTGAAATATCCCACAAATGTAGAGTGGAGGTCAGGAGAGATTGACAGCATGAGAAATCTATACTCAACATGCATGATGTTCACATGATTCCCTGGCCTCTTGATGAATTCCATGATTTAATCCAACAAATCTTTACTGTACTCAATTTTTTACACCCATTCCAACACTAGAAATTGGCTACTCAGAAGGCTAACATCCTTTTTTAGTGCTTTATACCCTTCCTTTGGTGAGTTCACAGGAAGTGAGACGGGCTCCCAGATCACTCCTAACTTCTTTATCTGTTACACCTCTATTACATGTCCTAGAAACATCCGGTGTGGTACAGAGCTAATATAAGCAATCGGATAGTACTTATCTTTAGAAAAGAAAGGTGATGAGTAGGAAATTGCAGGAATCATGAAACTAAGCATTTGAGAGAGATTCTGCAAACTACACTGGCTCCCTGTACCTAGAAGGTTAATATAAACAACATGGTATTTACTAATGTCTTGTTTCCTCTGAAAGTCTATCATTCCATACTTAAAGAAATGCCTAGAACCAGCCCACACCCACACCCTCTGGTAAAAGGGTCAATAAGGAGATTCCTTCATAGACAACATTTAGACAACCTTTCACACAGGTTGTCACAATGTGGTACCTGGAGATTGAGTTCATCCTGTGTGATTATACAGAGAACAATTAGAACTTTGCAGGTGCTTTACTCCAGAACAAATTAAGTCAACTAGCTTACTATTAAGTGACAAAAACAAACATAAGTTCTCTATTTGATTAACTTATTTATTAATGAACACAACAATTTGATAATTTCCTGTGGTTACTGTCAAAGCAAAATGGGGTAAGTGCAAAGATGGCAGGTGTCTTAGAAATAACTCAATGACCCAAAAATGTCACCTTATCCAAATAAGAATCTTACAAAGTTTTATATCTCTCAAAAAATCTTCTTAATAAACAGCAGGCACTACATTTCTAAGTCTCATAGTGAAAATAAATGTCCAATGATTGTCAAACTGTTTTAACAGCAGCCTGTTCACTACCATAATGTACAGTCATGAGACACATACCAATGCTCCGCTCAAGGACATTTTGATCAACGTTGGGCCACATGTGCAATGGTTGTCTGTTGTGAAAGAGATTCATGGTGCCTGTAGCAAAGGTGGTGCAAACAAACATAAAGCAAAAGCTCTTCCAGAGTGTGGTAAAGTAACAAGTTTGTAGCCCAGAATCCTAAACTATCCTACACAATCAGGGTGTAAAAAAGGCCACCATTCACATCTGTAAGCATGTTATTTTTTTTTTAACTTTTTTTTTTTAGAGGAGAGAGAGAGAGAGAGAGAGAGAGAGAGAGAGAGAGAGAGAATTTTTTTAATATTTATTTTTTAGTTCTCGGCAGATACAACATCTTTGTTGGTATGTGGTGCTGAGGCTCGAACCCGGGCCGCACGCATGCCAGGCAAGCACGCTACCGCTTGAGCCACATCCCCAGCCCTGTAAGCATGTTATGATGTCTGCACAGTGATGGAACTGGCAAAAAGAAAATGTCCCTGCAAGTGACACAGAACCATACTCAAGGACTGAAAACATACAGACCCGCCCAAAACAAGGAAGAATCCACAATTACACTCAGAGACATCAGCCCAACTCTGTCAGGACAATGATGCAGGCAGGAGGGCTTCATGGGCCTTGAAGCAAATGGGAAGCACACTGAGGTCTCAGGGTCACAGCAACACTCCACAGGACATAACCCACACCCCTACAAGTGCACCACCAGTGAAATCCCATGTGTGCTCAAAGAACATGAGAGATAGAGCAGAAAATAGATCAGGAGCAGCTGAAAAGCCTCCAGGGAAGGGGACGTTAAACACAAGACTCTAAACAGACACAGGACAAAGAGGGGACTCAAGAGAAAAGGTGACCATTTTGAAGGAAAAAATGTAAAAGTCCATCACAGGAAATACTTGGAGAACACCACAGGTGGTCCTGTATTGCTTTCTAAGTCATCCAATGCACATTTCAGAAAAGAAGAGCTAAAAGCAATCATTGAAACTGTTACTTCAGAAAAACAGAGAAAGAAGGGCAAGGTAAACCTAAATTAACCACAGGAAGGTAACAGAAGGTGTTGATGAAACCACAACCAGGAAATCCGCAGTCTACAATATCAAGTTCTTCATGAACATCAGCATCACTGATACACTGACATAAGGCTAAGAATACAGAAGACAGGGACTGGGGTTATGGCTCAGTGGAAGAGTGCTTGTCTACTGCTTGGGAGAAAGTGGGTTCAAACCTCACTGACACATAAAAAGAAAAAAAGTATAAAATATACAATAACATTAAAGAAAAAAGCAAAGACGACTGAAAACCTAGTAACACATTTAAAAGTATCATCATCAACAATGCATTGGGACTTCAAGATTATCATAAACATGCTTGGTACAAATTCGACAACTTGCAAAAACTGGACCATTTATTTGAGAGAGACAATTTCCTATAACTTACACACAAGGGGAAATACACAAAACAGATGAGCCCATGGCTACTGACAAAAACAGACTCAATAACTAATTACTACCCAAAAGCAAGACAAGGCTCTGACATCTCAAACAGGCTTCCATGAGACACTTAAGAACTGCCACCAATTTTCTACTTTTTTTCCAGAACATAGAAGCTGAGTTAACACCTCCTAATTCTTTCTGAGGCATAAGTTACCATATTATCCAAATTAAATAGATAAAGAAAAGTATTTTTTTGAGAGAGAGAGAGAATGTACAATCATAAATGTAAAAAACTGTACACTCCAGGTGTCTATGCAAATGATGGGGAAATTATGGACACAGGAACCCTCACTGCAGTGACTACAGCAGTCATATCCAGAAGTGCCCAAAGCTACATGCAAGGAAGATACACCTTGCAATACTGAATGGACAAGCTGCAGTTTACCCACACCAAAGAACATCACCCAGAAAATGAGCTCTGCAGCCTGGAATGATACAGCACCCTTAAAGGCAGACTGGTAAGAGAGAGAAGCCAGTTTGAAATGGCCAAGTGCAGTAAGATTCCAAGTCAAAAACATTCTGGAAAAGACAACATTATAGATGCACTAGCAGAACTGATGGGTACCAGGGACTCAGGGAGCAGAGAGGGAGGGAGCAATGAGGAGGAGTGATGAACAGGGGGAACACAAAATTCCCAGAGCAGTGAAACTCTTCTGTATGATATTATCTTGTAAACTACGTAACACACACAATCACATCACACAGAGGAGGAACACTAAGGTAAAGAATGAACTTTGGCTTATCATAACATGTTGCTTCATCCATTCTCCTTATCAAATGTTCAACAATGGTTTAGTAACCAACAAACACCCTACACCAATGCAATATGTTGAAAACAGTGGAGACTATCAGCTGGAGAGAAGGGGTATTCGATACTATGAGTAATGTCACATTTAATTGTCACCTTGATTGGATTAAAAGATGCCAATGATTAATGACCTTATGGGTGTGTCTATAAATGATTGGCATGTGGAACAGTGTGTCTACAAATGATTGGCATGTGGAACAGTGAACCACACTGGAGAACCTCCTCAAGCTAGGCAGCACCATCCAATAGGACGGTGTCTTGGGTGAACAAAAGTTGGAAGAAGAAGGAAGCAGCAGCAGAGCAAGCTCCTTTCTTCTCAATGGGTTCTTGATGGCTGCTGCAGTGGCCTGAGGATATCAGATTCTGCCTCCTTCAGTCTCCCTAAGTGGACTCTGCCAGTGATTCTCCAGGGAGTATCCAGAACCTTAGGTCTGGACCAGGGAAGCATCATTGATCCCTCTTGTTCTGCGGCTTCAGCCTCTTGGACTCAGCAGCCAGTACTCCTAAAACTCTCCAGCTGCAGATGGCCACTGTGGACATCCAGCTTTGGGTCAAGTAGGCCAATCTAAAAGTCCCCTTTCATAATCATACTTCCTCTTGATGCTGTTCCTCTAGAGAACACTGACTAATATACTATGTAAGTCAAAAATTGCTCTGAAAAAAAATAAAGTTTATATCATAAAGAAGTGAATAAACTACCAAGCCATGAAGTTTTACAAACATATACATGAGAAACAATTTTATATGCTAAATACCATTTTCATAATAATGCAAAAATAAAGCAAAGAGGAAGAGTCAGAGTAACAAATTTCAAAACTATGGACAAAAGCAAGGAAACTGATTTTCAATACTATTACCATCTTGAAAGAAATTGAATGATAAGCCTTCAAAAGTCATTGTGTGGTCACATACACAAAGTGTTAAGTTTTGCTGTGCTTAGCAAAACAAAGGGGTACTGTGAGAAACTATGAACTCTTTGAACTGTGTCCTTGTTGCCATCGTAAGAAGATAAAAGAATGTTCTGCCAAGTTTAAAATATATAGATTTTTGCGCTTGCCAGGAAATAACTAACTACAAGTAGTATAATAAGAAGTATAGAGCACTGTGACCAGTAATAAAGTTATGCTGAGAATGTTTATCCATGCTGGAAAAGATTAAACTGCCAAGAGGATGTGTTTCTTTTTTGCTATATAAAAGAAGAAGGGAAAAAATAAAGAGGTGCTCATTCCTACTGTGTGTGTGTATGTGTGTATGTGTGTGTGTGTGTGTGTATGTGTGTGTGTTTGTGTGTGTGTGTGTGTATGTGTGTGTGTGTGTGTGTGTCTTTCAGCATCTCTGCTGTTACCGCCTGATCAGGAACTACAGATTGTCAGCAGGGTCTGACAAGTCATTCCAACTGCTGGTGTGGTGGTGTGCACCTGTAACTTCAGCCAATAGGGAGGTCAAGGCAGGGAAATGGAAAGTTGGAGGCCAGTCTAAGCAACTTAGCAAGTTGCTTAGAAATTTAGTGAGACTGGTCTTCATTCAAAATTAAAAGAGGGTACCAGGATTGGAGTTGAGTGGCAGAGCACTTGCTAGCATGTGTGAGGAAAGGGGTATGATCCTCAGCACCACAGAAAATTTAAAAAAAAAAAAGGTATTCTGTCCATCTATATCTATACAAAATATAAAAAAAAATAATAAATACAAGGCTGAGGATGTGCTTAGTGGAAGTGACTGTAGGTTTATTACCAAGTAAAACAGCTGCCCATGGCCAGAACGCTGCTCACCAATTGAAATTCATTTCTGGAGGATAACTAAGCATGAGCAAGTCCATGGCATCAATCCCCAGCACTCAATAAGTAAGCAAATAAATAAAAAAAACAGTCTACAATACTAATTCTCTTGGGCTGGAGAGTAGCTCGGTAGTAGAAAACTTGCCAAGCATGTCTGTGGCTCTCAGATCAATCTCCAGCAGACCTCACACACACACACACACACACACACACACACACACAAAAAAAAAAAAACTAAAATACATGTAATGAGAGATAAAAATGATTATAATACAAAAGGTACACAATTAGAGGCATAAAATACAACAAAATCAATGGAAAGACAACACACTTTCTCACAGGGGAGATTGAATGTTTCCATAATCTACACTCTCTAAAAAAACACTGAGCATTTCTATAAATTCTGTGAAATTTAGGGCATGGTTTACTGTATTTTGGAGGTAAACATAAGAAAAACTACATCTAAAAATAAAAATAGTATTGTTGGGGGCTGGGGATGTGGCTCAAGTGGTAGTCCGCTTGCCTGGCATGTGTGCGGCCTGGGTTCAATCCTCAGAACCACGTACAAACAAAGATGTTGTGTCCACCGAAAACTGAAATATTAAAAAACATTCTCTCTCTCTTTCTCTCTCTCTCTCATTAAAAAAAAAAACAACAGTAGGGTTGGGATTTTGGATCAGCAGTAGAGTGCTTACCTAGCACATGAGAGGCCCTAGGTTTGATCTGTTAAGGTCGGGTGAGCGTCAGAGGAAGAGACCACTAAGAGACTGTCTCATGCAACAGCAGAGGGTATATTGGGGGTCCAGCATGCTGGGGCTCAGAGCTCACTTGAGAGGAGCTGAGAGCCCCAAGAACAACTTAAGCAGAGGTTATATACATTGTTTGAACTGGGGAGTTTATGCGTAGGTCAGGGAATGCGGGAGGGGTTGTTTGTACAGAGCAACCAGATGGTCAGGAGACATTTCTCAACATACATTTAACGGTTTTTCCAGGAATTGTTTTGACACCCACATAAATTTCAGGTTTCAGGAAAACAGAACTTCAACCAAGAAAACAAAACCTTTACATTCTTAACCTTTCAGATCCTCAGCACCACATAAAAATAAATAAATAGGCATTTTGTCAGACTACAGCAACAACAAAAAATAGTTTTCAAAAAATTGAAAATAATAGACTGTATCTAAGACCAGCCAAAATGTTGTACAGGACAGAGAGAATAGAGAGGGCATTTATGCTGATCCCAAATTTCATAAGATAAAAAAAAGGCCAGCTCCCAAAGGGGTGGCCCTAGGAGGAGGCACTTAGGAGGGAACAGGAATCAGGTGACATAGGGGGAGTGCTCTTGAGGGGATCAGCACCCTTATTTAGACAGACGTATTGCTCCTTTCCAGAAAAAGAGTGTCATTTACTATTTCAGCAATTAAATGATCATAATTGGGTATTTCAGGTATTGCCAAAATTGTCCTTCAATTTTACAATGACGAGGGAGTGATGGTGCATACCTATAACCCAGCGGTTCACGAGTCTGAGGCACTAGGCGATGTAGCAAGACTCTGTACCAAAACAAAGAATCTAAAAGGGGCTGGTGGATAAGCAACTCTGGGTTCCATTCTTGATACCAAAAAACCACACAGTTAACATGAACCTGCCAAGTCCAGATAACAACAGTGAAAAAAATGTCATCCTTTGTCAAATTCATCACCTTGTGAAGGACAGTTACTAGTTTTCATGAAGTCACATTCATAAATTTATCCACCACTATTTTTATAGTATTGGACACAAATTCTGCAGCAATAATGCAAAACAGAGTTTCTCTGTACCTTACGTGGCATTTTGGAATCTAGGGTTGGATTTCAATTTGAAATCACTGAAAAGACAAGACTGAATCTTACAAACTTTCTATACATACTCAGGGGTAGCAAAAGGTAAATTAGGTAATTAGGTGTTTTCTTTTTCTTTTCTTTCTTTCTTTTTTGATAGCCCCAAGATGAAAACCAGGGACATTTTACTACAGATCCACATCCCCAGTCATTTTTATACTTTATTTTGAGACACAGTCTCACCAGATTGCATAAGGCCTGGATAAGTTCCTAAGGCTGTCCTCAAATTTGCAACACTCCTGTCTGAACCTCTGGAGAAGAAACGATCAAAGGTGTGCACCACTGTACCTGGCTGTAAGTTGGGATTATTAACAATGGAAATGCAACCAGACTTTTAAAAAATCCACTTCTTTCTTGCCTCTTTAATATTAGTCCATCCCATGTGGCTCTGAATAAATAAACCTGGGCCTCAGATAAGTGAGCACATCATTTCAAAGTGATACACAGAAAGCTTTGGTGCTGAGGGAGCACACATGTGTCAGGCTCAAGGGGCAGGGAAGGTTCCTGACAGCTGGGACATGCTCCCTCCTGGTCTTGCTCCCTGAAAGCCTCCAGGATCACCCTCCAAGAGACCTGGACCATAACTCCAGTCTATGAGGCTTTTCAGGTTTGCACAGCTCTGCACTGGGGTGGGTGGTCCTTATGCTCTGGGACAGGTTTCGCTCCTTCACACTGTGAGACTGAAAGGGCAGGAATCACTGGTGACCTGGTCCCTCAGCACCAGCATCCACAGGCTGACTGGCCACCTGTCTCAAAGGAATGGGGAAAGAGCTTGGGGAAAACAAGTTCCCAAGGAAGTAGCTGTCTAGATGAGGGTTGTTCCAGGAGATTCCTCAGCCCAGAGCCCCCAGCAGCTTCCCTGAGAGGCTGCACCCCACAACTCAGGCTGTCCTCTAGGAGGAGCTGACCCAGGGCCTGAAGTTCTGTTCACCTTGAAGGGACCAGGGCAGCTGTGGGCACCTTGTGGCAGCTCCAGGAGAGGACAGTGGCTGAGGACATGGGACCCTGTGAGGCATCCAAAGGGAACCTCTGCCCAAGAAATCTGACATGGTGTCTACACCTAAGGAAGATAAAGGGAGAAGCACAAGATTTTTACAGCTGTGAACTCAAGTTCTCTATACAGTTGCATCTACATCAAAGAACCTTCAGAGTACTTGACTTTGGCCAACCAGACCACCATGATGGTGCAAAGGCAGGGTTCTGTATGGAGAATAAAAATTATCTTGGGCTATCTTAAGTCCTTTCATAGCCAATTATCTTAATTTCTGTATCAGAACACAATTCTCAAAACTTCTCAGAATATACCACTAACCTTACCAGATGCCTAGTCTCCAAAATCTACCAAAGCTCAGAATGCAATAACAGACATACAGAAAAAATTTTATTTATTTTTTTTCTGTACCCCATTAATCTGATGTTCCTACCAATGCAATTGGTTAATGTAGTGATACACAAGTTTCTTTTATAAAAGTTCATGTAGACCAGACACAGTGGCGCACAACTGTAATCCAAGCAGCTTGAGAGGCTAAGATAGGAGGATTGCTAAATTCAAAGGCAGCCTCAGTAACGTAGTGAGACCATAAGACACTTGGTGAGATCACATCTGAAAATACAATGTAAAAAGTACTGGGGATATGGGCTGGGAATGTGGTTCAAGCGGTAGCGTGCCCGCCTGGCATGCGTGTGGCCCAGGTTCGATCCTCAGAACCACATACAAACAAAGATGTTGTGTCTGCTGAGAACTAAAAAAAAAAAGGGCTGGGGATGTGGCTCAGTGTTTAATTGTCCCTGCGTTCAATCTCTGGTATATTAAAAAAAAGAAGGAAGGAAGGAAGGAAGGAAAGAAAGGGAAAGGAAAGGAAAGGAAAGGAAAGGAAAGGAAAGGAAAGGAAAGAAAAGAAGGAAAGAAAAGAGGGACACATACATCATTCAGGGTAACTTGAATCCATGTTCCTTAGTATGGTCATTAATATTTGGGTTAAAATGAAGTATGTTTTGTAGCTGGGGTTGTCAATGCCTTTAATCCCAACAGCTTGGGAAGCTGAGGCAGAAGGATCACAACTTTCAGGCCAGGCTGGGCAACGTAGCCAGATCCTTTCTGAAAATCATATTGAAAAGAGCTGGGGATGAAGGACAGTAAATGAATCAGACATTATTGTAGTGGCATCCCCTTCCTTCACAGAAAATTTTAACTGGGTTTCTCCAGAAATCTTCACCATGGCTAATTTTAGGACTGTCAACAAGAGAGTGTCCACAAAAAAGTTCAGTGTAGATAAACTTCCTATTTTCATGTTGCCCTATTTTACCGGGTGGCTAGTATGGGAGAAATTAGCACTCCAAGTGCTGGACTCAAACTCCCCTTACTAGTTTTTTACACACTTGTATCCAGTATAGTAGTTTGTAGAAATGTGCAAACAAGGCCTCTGGCCTTGAGCTGGGATTCACAGAGAAGTCACCAACTGGGCACCATGGAAACAGCTGGTGAGGGAGGAAAGAAAGGGGAGAAGAAGCTCTCCCCTTCTCAGGTGCAGTCCTTGAAGGGTTAACGTGGCTAGAACAGTGAAAGAAAAAGCTGCTTTTATGTGTGTGATGTGACAACTTGACTATGGTGACTCCATTTTGTGAACTCAGCCATGACACTCAAAAAGGTCATGACTGGGGCAGTTTGCATTCTTTTGTTCATGAAAATCCCCTAAGAACACAGAATGATCTATGTGCCAACCAGAGACTAACTGACCACAACTTTCCAGCCTGCTGGCATTGCCTGAACCTCCAAACGTCCCTTTTGTGGTTTTTGTGCTTAAATATGGAGCCAAGTTAAGGCAGGGGCCCCACCCTGACAACCTCATTCTTTCGAGAGCAGAGTGTCTGCCACTGGCCAGCAATAAAGGCTTAACTGGAATGAGACTGTGTGGTCTGAGAGTTATTTGCGGGTCTCAGTATTACAATGTGAACTTCTGAGTCCCTCCCCTTACATGCTGGGTATAAGATTCTGAAACCACCTGAACTCGGGGTTCAGGGGATGAATTGATTGATTACAGCAAAAGCAGTGCCCTCTGAGACTGGCTGCAGCCAGATAAAACTGTTTCCAGCTATCTTCAGTGCCTTGCCTCCTTTGTCCCTACATCATCATTTCCCTGTGTGCTTACGGGACTACACGACTGGGGTGACTCTACATCATGGACTATCAGAAAAGGGAGCAGTTATCCTCTATTGATGGAGCCCAGGATTCCATATCCCTGGGATCTATAAACAACTTCTTAATTCCCTTTAAAGCAGTTATTTTGACCAAACACAAGGAAATGTTAAGTGATTATTCTTTCCCCTCAAGTATAACATTCACAAAGAGAAAACAAATGCTTTCAAAAGTGTTGTTCTTGCCAAGGACAGTGGCACAGGCCTGTCATTCCAGATACGTGGGAGGCTGAAGCAGGAGGATCACAAGTTATGGCTGAGGGACGGAGGGAGCAAAGGAGGGAAGGAGAGAGGGAGGAAAAAAGGGAGGGAGGAAGATTTTTTCCAATATTTCACTAGAAAAGTGACAATTAGCGGGCGGTGTCCATTTGGACCAAGTGGGAAGAACCAAAGTCTGGCCGAGCTGTGAGGTGGAGGGAAGGTGGGTTTAGAAGGCAGGAGGCGCCTGCAATTTGGGGGACCTACAGCAGCCTCCGGAGGAGCTCCCCTGGGAGGAGGAAGGTGCATTTGCGGCCCTGCTTCCTCCACGTTGGGAAGAGTGGGTCGGGCCACCAGTAGGGAGCAAAGGGGACACCAGGGCCCTGAACCGAGCTTCCAAACCCCCAGGGAACCAGGGGACAGGGCCCAGGGCCACCTGCCAGCGTGGAATCCCCCGCCCTCCGCAACTCACCCCCGCGCCAGGCCCCAACCCCGCACCTTCAGCCCTGGTCGCAAACTCACCATTTTTGGCTTCCGTGGTGACCCGGCGTTCTCTGGAGGAACTTCCCGGCCCCCGAAATCCCCCGGGACACAGGCAGCGGCAGAGTCAATGGGTCACTGGAACAGAAACTCGGCCAGAGAAGGAGTAGCCCGGTGGGTGAGGAAGAAAGCCCGCAATGTTGCGGAAGCCCGCCCTTCCCCTTCCTCTGCGCACTGATTGGACAGTTGCTCCAGCTTCCCGGATGGATGGCCTCCAGGCCCGCCTCTGCATCGTGACTGACAGCTAACATCATCCAATCACTGGCTGAAATTGGGTAGAGTGACGGATTCTTGGCCCCAGCCCTTTTCAGGAGGAGCTTCCGGGCTGTGCTGGGACCTAATCCAGGTGGGAAGCCTTGGCTTTGCCTGTGGTACAGAGATGACACCTGGCGCTGCTTTCGGCGGAGCTTGGCAAGGCCCTGGGTTTAACCTCAACACAAAAACAAAGCGCAGCTTCTCGGGGAGGCTGAGGCTGGAGGAGCCCAAGGTCAGAGAGACCCTCTCTTAAAATAAAAGGGAAAGGGTGGGATGTAGCTCAGAGGTCCAGGTCAAGCCCCATTGGGTTTATTCCCCAGGACCTTTAAAAAGAAAGAACGATATTGCATCTATACATATATTTTTCCACTCAGCTGATGCGACCTCAAGCGACTTAGAAAGACCCAGTCTCCAAATTTTTGAAACACTATTTAAAGATATCATATATATGACTCATATATAATATCTAAAAATCAAAACAATTTGAAAACTATTTTAGTAATTCTCATCACCTTCTGGCCTCTGTGGCTTTGAGGAGGCAGCCTGAGCTATGAAAGGAAGCAATTGGGGTTGGCTCTGATCCTCAGGGTTCCATCCCCAGCACAGAGGGTGGGGGAGGAAGGAAGGCAATCCTCTAGGGCAGCAATGTGCGGTGGAAATAAAATGGGTGCCTTGTGCTTAGTGAGCATGTTCTACTTTGACTGTTAGGAAGTGTTGTGCAGAGACCTGACTCTGGGGATCCCACAGGTCTGGTCAGGTGTTTGCTTCAACATCAAACAGAAAAGGTCATGATGCAAAGCAGAAAAGGAACTTTGACCAGTGCAGCTACAGCAGGAAGACAAGACATCCTTACCCTGTCTTCACATGCTGACAAGGACTTTGAGGTTTTAGAGAAAGAGTAATCATAGGCATGTATGTATAGGGGAAATTTTATCTAGGATTTAGTATTATCTGTAGGATTTAAGCTTCAGGTATCTGTGTTCTTATAACATGTCTGTGAGCTCACTCTCACTTCCCCCCTTGACACATGTCACTCTATTGCACAGACTGACCTCACTTTGTCAGGAACAAGTCCCCCTCCGTGTATTCTTTCCATGTCAAGGTTTTCAAGAAAAGCCATAAGCCCTAGGAAGCAACATACCCTGAGAACCTGGCCCAGCGCTCTCAGCTTCCTGGGTTTCAGCAGATAGTCAAACCAGAAAGAAACAAAAACTCTGCTCAGCTTGGCCCATTAACCCTGCATATAAAACAAAAAATTGCCAAGTGGGGTCAATACTGCCTGTCATGTCTACCCCCCTCCTGGAAATTAAGTACAACTTTATTCTCTGCTCTTAAGTGGGGCTTTGTGAAGTCTTTCACATCCTGCTCACTTGCCCAAGTTCATTCTACCTAACAATATTGCCCATGGCCAAGGGGGGCTATTGTGTAAGAAGTCATATTCCCACGGGTGTGGAAAAGTGGGCACATAGCTGCCCAGGGCTGAGAATTGAATTCCAGGTGCTTTTATTGTCCCCATGGTAGAGACTGAATTGAGGGCAGGAGCACTTTGCCTCTGAGCATCCCTTTTATTGTGGTTCAAAAGGTGGGTGTGAGCATAACTGTAATGGGCCTGAGAGAATGCATGGACCATGTGGCAATGTGTTCTTCACTTATCAGTTTCATTTGAGCGCCCCAATGACATCATCTATAAATCAGAGACCTCCATATGGAATTCCTCCACCAACTCTCTGAAAACACAGGCACTTTTAGCACCTTCAGAAACTCCTGCACAACAGAAGCTTCCACAAACTCTTTATGATAAGGACATTATGGCCACTTGTGATGACTACCAATTACTGAGGGTTCCTAGAGCAGGAAGCTGCCCCTTATGGACCTTGCTATATTATTATTTTTTAAAACCATAGACTTGCTTTTTATTGAATTGGTAAATTTTACAGAGTTCCTAAACTAGTAAACCATGCCTGAGAATCCAAAGAAGAAAACAGTATAATGGACAAGCCCATCCATCCATAAAACAGTTTATTAAATCTTGGTTCCTAATGTATTTTTCTTGGAGGTACTGGGAATTGAACTCGGGGGACACAACCACTGAGACACCTCCCAGCCTTCTTTTTAATTTATTATTTGAGTTAGTGTTTTAGAGACAGCGTTGCACTGAGTTCTTTACTCTTTGTAATCCAGGTAAGTCACCTTACAAATCACAACACTTGGGCTAAGGTTGTGGTTCAGTAGTTGACAACATGCCTAGCATATGTGAGGCACTGGGTTTGATTCTTAGGACAACATATAATTAAATAAGTAAATGTCCACTGACAAGTAAGAAATAATTTTCTTAAAAAGTGAATAAATGGGCTAGGGCCATGGCCTCAAATTGTAGTGTGCTCACCTGGCATGCGTGGGGCACTGGATTTGATCCTCAGCACAACATAAAAATAAATTAAAGATGTTGTGTCCACCGAAAACTAAAAAATAAGTAATAAAAATCCTCTCTCTAAAAAATATGAAAAGAAAGCAAAATCCTCCTGCCTAAGAATCTTGAGCAACTGGAATTTCAGGTGTATACCACAGAGCCAGGGGATTCACAAGAATTTTGAGGATTTCACAGTCTTTCATAAAATTTTAACAAGAGTGGAATTTAAGTCTGCTGCAAATCTTTAAAACTTCTAGTACACTGTACCATTAAATAAACCTCTCCATATTCATCTCAGTTTGTTTCACATAAGCATCACACTACAAAAGTTTGTGACAAAGTGCATATATGAAAGGAAAATATGTGATTAAAGGTCCAAGAGGTGACTTGTTATTGGGTTTTGGCCTCCAAATCATGTATTCAGTATGACACAGAATATTTTAATTGTCATTTAATCATTATATATTCTCACTACTTACTCTCCTAAAAACCCAAACCCATCATAAGGTGGCCATCCACATGTCAGTCCACATGCCAACACTATTAACCAAAAGGGGTAGGCAGATCCTGTCAGAAGATTCTGTAGCCCTCTTAGGAGTCTGAGTCCTGCACTCACGTACTCACCAAGACTTAATTCCTACAAAGAATGCTGGCACCCTAGGACGGTTGCATTCACTCCAGTTCCTCACACTGCCCAGGAGCAAGCCTGCAACTTCTGCTTTGGCAAATGAATTCCTTACAAAGATGTCCAGATTGCATCAAGTACTCATACACCAGTATGCAATATTTCTACTAAATCAAAGATGTAAAACTAGGAAATTGCCACACTGTCTCAGTAGGTGGAAAGACAGTTTACAGTAATCCTGAATGGCTTAAGCTGTATTTATTAAAAACAGAAGTGCCACAGCACACTCTTTTGGCTTTCCTTTCCAAATGAACACTGACACTCAGCAAAAGGCCAGCAACAGATATAGCAGTGACAATAATCCCATCGTTGGCATGTTGGTTACCTTAAAAATTTGAACACAAGTATGTAAGGAACTCTTAGCAATGATCACACAAGATCCATGATTCCTGAATAGGTTGTGGGTGAGGTTTTGCTCAGGATGCTTTGAGTCCATAGGACAGGTCATTGAATTCTTTAGCCTGAGCAGAAACAGCCCTCTCCACATCATGTATTGCACAACATCACCTGGTTGGAAGCTGTAGCTCCATCAGTGATGTAGGGCACATGAGGCTAGACACCCAAGGAATGTTCCAGGAGCAGACTATTAGATGCAGAGTTCTAAGGGGTATCACCTAAAAATTTAGATCACTGCTTGGAATTTCCTTGATCTGCATTTACACCCAGTGTGACAGGGATGGAGGTTCATACTTTTTGTAGGGGTATACATAAAGGTGTCTTTTGTTTTGTTAACAGAAAGTGTTTGTGTATAAATTGTAAGATTTTTCAGAGGTCTTCTAAGCTTTAACACAAAAACAGAAGTCTGTGTTATAACCCACATTGAGATTTTTGCAAATTTTTTTCCTGATATTCTGTTGAAAGATTATGGTGAAGGTCTCTCGAGAAGCTTATTTAAGATTCTTTGGTGGAGAAGGGAGGGCGACTATATTAGGACATCAGACTGTGGTGCTTCTTACCAAGCCTTTGGTCATGTGGTATGTATTAAGAAAATCAGCACACAATTTTCCCAGGGCTAGTGAGCTACTCTAAACACAGAGAGAAATCAAGCCTGGGTTTTTCTGGAATATTCCACCTAAGTATTATTGATGGGGAGAAAAGTTAAGTTGGATGAATTTTTTTTTAAAAAAATTCACTGGTATAAAAGACCTTTAAGAAGGAAGAGACCATCTAAAATTGTAAAGGAGACACCTGCAGAGCTGCATCTGCTGATGTGGTCATCAGTGGGGCCCACAGGCACAGCAATAGCAAACTCACCACCAGAGCTACAGGAGTGCTCAGTGCTAGAATGCCTGCCAGCATGCACAAGGCAGGATTGGGACCCCAGACCTGGGACAAAAAGAGAAAGCAACTCAAGCATAGGGCAAAACATATTTTGAGAAAGTGCCTCTCCAAGTAATATACACAAATGACATTATGTTATAATGCTCTTTAATGTGCCTACATACAGCACAATGTATGACACTTAGAAAAAGTACAAGTGACAAGAGTGTGGTCCCAGAGTCATCAACAGCTCAATAAGGGATCAGGGAAAAGAAAGAGGCCAGCTGCAGGGTAAACAGACACATCCCTATGGTCCCAGCTCCCAGCCTCACCCAATTAAAAAGACTGCGGAGAAATTCAGTAGTAGAGCACTCCTGGGTGGAATCTGAACAAAGAAAGAGAGGAAAGAAGTTCAGAAGAAACATTTCACCAATCTGTACCAAAGGCTGGAGTGGAGAGGCCTAAACTAAAATACACAATATGTAATGAAATATGAGACACAAAAGACTTAAAATACAGGAAAATGGAATCTAACAATAAGAGAGATTTAACCCATAAAACATGTTGCTTTCAAATCCTCATGTTGATGCAATGTTCCTCTCCAATGCAGGGTGCACTTTTGTTACCTCTGAAGAGATAAAAAAGAAATGAAGGCACACACATTTTCACACACCTACAGTGGTTTTCTCAAAAGAAATAAATAAAATGAAATAAAATAAAAATTTCCTCAAGTCTGAACAAGTTCAAATGGATCTGAAACAAGCAAAGGTCCTACCACATTTCTATATACAGGGCTTTTCACTAGTGTGATTTCTTAAATGCTGTTCAAAGGGACCTGGAAAGTTGAAGGTCTTACTACAATTTTTAAAGAGACAAAAAACATCTTCCCAGATGTGAGTTCTTTACGTCTTTGAAGAAATCTCTGAAAGCTGAATACTAGCTCACATGGCTTCTAGTCACCATTTCCTACACTGTGAGTCCTTTCATACAACTGAACAAAACTAGAATAGATGAACCCTTTATATTTCTTACTTGCATAGGATTTATTCTTTTTATTCCAAAAGAATCTTCCCAGTCCTTAGTAAAGTACTGTGAAAACTAGATTCCCCACATTTCTCACACTCACAGGGCTTCTCTCTGTGTTTTCATATATGAGAAGAAAAACAAGGCAGGATGGGAAGCTGACAGGATGTTGCTTTTCTCTGGTATGTATTCTCGTATGTATTCCAAGGCTAATCTCTGGTATGTATTCTTCCATGTTTATGAAGCTGATGGGATGGAGCAAAGGTGTTGCCACACTGCTTACATTCAGAGGGTATATTTTTCAATGTGAATGAAATGGCTTTGAAGGCAATAGGGAAAAATGGAATGATTTGTGATAATTTAAACATTTAAAGAGTTACTCAGTTGGAAGTGGTGGTGTATGCCTTTAATTCCTGAGACTTGAGAGGCTGATTCTGAAGGATCAATGTTGGATGCTAGCCTCAGCACCTTAGGAAGACCCTAAGAAATGCAGCAAGTCCCTGTCTCAAAATAAAGAGTAACTGGAATGTAGCTAAGTGGTAGAGCACAACCAGAATAAATCCCCAGTGTCTCTGTCTCTGTCTATCTGTCTGTCTGTCTGTCTGTCTCTCTCTCTCTCTCTCTCTCTCTCTCTCTCTCTCTCTCTCACACACACACACACACACACACACACACAAATTTTAAGCAGTGTGACTCCTTCCTTGTCTTTGAGGATGACATGAAACATTGATTTAGCAGGTTTTACATTCAAAAAATTTTTCTCCAGTAACTTCCTACATGTATATGAGTGAAACAGTAATAACAGAAACGTTTACCAATTGTTTTCATGAATATGATTTCTCTGCAGTATCTGTTCTTTCACTTGTGTGAAGCAGACAGGATGTGGCAAAAGCTTTTCCACATTGTTGTTATTCATAGCGCTTTTCTCTGGTATGTATTCTTCCATGTCTGTGAAGCGTAGGGAATGCAGCAAAGGCTTTGCCACACTGCTTACATTCATAGGGCTTCTCTCCAGTGTGCATTCTTCCATGAATCTGAAGGTAACTGGATGTAGTAAAGGCTTTGCCACACTGTTTACATTCAAAAGTCTTCTCTCCAATATGTGTTCTTTCATGTCTGTGAAGGCTACTGGATGTAGCAAAGGCTTTGCCACACTGCTTACATTCATAGGGCTTCTCTCCAGTATGCATTCTCTGATGGATTCTAAGTAAACTGGGATAAGCAAAGTCTTTCCCACATACCTTACATTTGAAACCTTCATTCCCCATGTATGTGATCCTGTGCCTTTGAAGACTTGTGAATGAAATACAGGTCTGACCACCTCGTTTACATTCATACACTTTCTCTCCAGCAAGAGTTCTTTCATGTCTTCTTAATACAGAGGAGAAACAAAAGGCTTTCTCACATACCTCACATTGAAAACATTTATGTTCACTGTGTGTTCTCGTGTGTCTTGGAACACCTGTAGGAGAAGATGAGGCTTCACCACATTGCTGATATTCATAGGGTTGCAACCCAGTATGAGTATCATCATGCCTTTGAATGTCACTGGAATGACTGATGACTTTCCCAGGTACTGTACATTCATAAGGTCCATCTCCAGTTCGTATTAACATTTGTGTGTGAACATTTTTGAAAGAAACCAGAGATTTCTTATATTGTTTAAATTCACATGGCTTCTCTTCACATTCCTCATGCTTGTAGTATTTGTGTCCACAGTGAGATGTGATCTGCCTATGAAGGATGAAGGTCATATGAAGTCTTTTGCACACATAATGAAGTCACATGGATTTACTCTATTAAAATTTTATTTTGTTCAATTAAGAATTGGAATTGATTTGAAGGTTTACCCCACACTATTTTGTGCCTTTGAAGTTTACCATATGACTTCTTTAAGGAAGAAGAAGTGACCAGCACATAATCAATGCTTGGATCATTCACAATTTTCTATTTATTGATAGATCTTTACATTACTACCAACATCAGCTAAAGGCTAGGTTTTCTGACTTGTTTAACTTGCCTAAAAATAAGGAGATTGAAAGCAAACAATCTTTTACAATACAGCTACTCTATGGCTATTGTCCAAATAGTGATAGTCACATATGCAATTTCATAGTACTTTTAGCATGTCATACACTTTGAAAAGACTGAATATCTGTTACAGCTACGTATATATTTCTGGTAAAGAAACATTATAAGAATAAATACTTCTCAAATTATGCATACTTCTTTCGTTGGTTTCCTTTAAATATTACATGACAGTTCTCAGATTCCCTCACGAATTCCTCTTGTGAGTACAGTTACCTTACATTGCTCCCAGAGTTTTCAATCTGAACTTCAGTGGTCTTGTCTTCCCACTTGTCTCCTAAAATGAAAGAACAGAACAAGCTTTATGAATATTTAGGAGCTAGAAATGCTTTGCCAAATGATACGTGCCATTTATGCTGCAATAATTCACCAACTGATTCCCTTTTCACCTTCTACATAAATGACCAAAATAAACATGAGTTCTCTATTTGATTAATTTTAAAAACATCATTATTACCTATAGAAGCCAGGTTTCTGAGGACTTCCAACATCACATTTCTGTAAAGGTTCTTCTGGGAAGGATCCAGCAAAGCCCACTCCTCCTGGGTGAAGTTCACAGTCACATCCTCAAAGGTCAGTGAGATCTAAAATATCCCACAAATGTATAGTGGAGGCCAGGAGAGATTGACAGCATGAGAAATCTATACTCAACATGCATGATGTTCACATAATTCCCTGGCCTCTCGATTAATTGCACGATTTGGTCCATCAAATCTTTATTGCACTCAACTTCTTCCAACTACTCCAACACTAAAAATTGGCTACTTGGAAGGCAAACATCATACTGATTCATACCCTTCCTTTGGTGAGTTCACAGGAAGTGAGACGGGCTCCCAGATCACACCTAACTTCTTTATTGGTTGCACCTCTATTTCATGTCCTAGAAACATCCTATGTGGTACAGAGCTAATATAAGCACGTCTGATAGTACTTATGTTTAGAAAAGAAAGGTGATGAGCAGGAAATTGCAGGAATCATGAAACTAACCATTTGAGAGAGATTCTGATGGCTCCCTGTACCTACAAGATTAATATAAATAACATGGAATTAACTGATGTCTTGTTTCCTCTGCAAGTCTATTGTTCCATACTTAAAGAAATGCCTAGAACCAGCCACCACCCACACTCTCTGGGCATGGGTTCCCTATGGAGATTCCCTCATAGACAACATTTAGATAACTTTTCACGCAAGTTGTCAAAATGTGTTAACTGGAGATTGAGCTCATCCTGTGAGAACAACTAGAAGTTTGCAGGTGCTTTACTCCAGAACAAATTTAGTCAACTAACTTACTATTAAATGACCAAAAAAAACATGAGTTCTCCATTTGATTAATTTAGTTCATTTATTAATAAACACAACAAATTTATAATTTCCTGTGGTTACGGTCAAACCAGAATGGGGCAAGTAAAAGATGGCACATGTCTTAAAAACAACTCAATGACCCAAAAATGTCACCTTGTCCAAACAACAGCCTTACAATAACTCTCAAAACAATCTTCCTAATAAACAGCAGGCACTACTTTTCTAAGTCTCCTGGGAACAATGAATGTCTAAAGACTGTCAAACTCTTCTTAACAGCATCCGGTTCACTACGACAATGTACAATCATGAGACACATACCAATGTTCTGCTCAAAGACATTTTGATCAATGTTGGGCCACATGTGCAATGGTTGTCTGTTGTGAAAGAGATTCATCGTGCCTGCAGCAATGGTGGTGCCAACAAACCTAAGACAGAAGCTCTTCCAGAGTGTGCTAAAGCAACAAGTTTGTAGCCCAGATTCCTGAACTATCCCACACAGTCTGGGTGTGGAACAGGCCACCACTCACATCTGTAAGCATGCTATGATGTCTGCACAGTGATGAAACAGGCAAAAAGAAAATGTCCCTGCCACTGAAACAGAACCACACTCAGGGACTGAAAACATACAGAACCGCCCAAAACAAGGAAGAATCCACAATTACACTCAGAGACATCAGCCCAACTCTGTCAGGACAATGATGCAGGCAGGAGGGTTTCATGGGCCTTCAAACCTTGGAAGCACACTGAGGTCTCAGGGTCACAGCAACACTCCACAGGACATATATCACACCCTACAGGTGCACCACCAGTGAATTCCCATGTATGCTCAAAGAACATGAGAGCTAGAGCAGAAATCAGATCAGAAGCAGCTGAAAAGCCTCCAGAGAAGGGGACGTGAAACACAAGGCTCTAAACAGACACAGGACAAAGAGGTGACTCAAGAGAAAAGGTGACCATTTTGAAGGAAAAAAAGTAACAGTCCATTATAGGAAATTTACAGGGTACACTAGAGGTGGTGGTGTATTTGTATCTCAGTCATCAAACCCACATTTCTAAAAAGAAGAGCTAGAAGCAATTATTGAAACTGCGGCTTCATAAAACCAGAGAAAGAAGAGCAAGAGAAACCTAAATTAACCACAGGAAGGTAACAGAGAAGGTGTTGATGAAACCGCAACCAGGAAATCCGCAATCTACAAAATCAAGTTCTTCATGAACATCAGCATCAATGATAAACTGACATAAGGCTAAGAATACAGAGGACAGGGACTGGGGTTGTGGCTCAGTGGAAGAGTGCTTACCTAGTGCTTGGGAGAAAGTGGGTTCAATCTTCACTGACACATGAAAAGAAAGAAATAAAAGTGTACAACATACAATAATTTTAAAGAAAAAAGCAAAGAGGACTGAAAACCTGCTATCAGATTTAAAAGTGTCATCGTCAACAATACATTGGGACTTCAAGATTATCATGAACGTGCTTGACACAAATTAGACAACTTGCAGAAACTGGACCATTTCTATGAGAGAGACAATCTCCTACAACTTACAGACAAGGGATTAGCCCATGGCTGGTAAAAAAAAAAAAAAAAAAAAAAAAAAAAAAAAAAAAAAAAAACAGGCTCAATAACTAATTACTTCCCAAAAATGCAAGGCGAGGCTCTGACATCTCAAACAGGTGTTCATGATACACTTAAGAACTGCCACCAATTTTCTACTTTTTTCCAGAATATAGAAGCTGAGTTAACACCTCCTAACTCTTTCTGAGCCATAAGTTACCATATAATCCAAATTAAATAGATAAAGAAAAGTATTAAATAGATAACTATAAATGATGCTCAAAGCATAAATGCAAAATTTTATCATAAATGCAAAAAACTATATAATTAAGTCATCACACTCCAGATCTATAAAAATTATGTGAAAATTATGGGCACAGGAACCCTCACTGCAGTGACTACAGCAGCCATATCCAGAAGTGCCCAAAGCTAGACACAAGGAAGATGCACCTTTCAGTACTGAATAGACAAGCTGCATTTTAAGTACACCAAGGAACATCACCAGAAAATGAGCTCTGCTGCCTGGAAAGATACAGCACTCTTAAAGGCAGACTGATAAATGAGAGAAGCAAGTTTGAAATGGCTTAGTGCGGTAAGATTCCAAGTCAAGAACATTCCTTAAGAGACAACATTATAGATGCACTAGCAGAACTGATGGGTACCAGGGACTCAGGGAGCAGAGAGGGAGGGAGCAATGAGGAGGAGTGATGAACGGGTGGAACAAAGGATTCCCAGAGCAGTGAAACTCTTCTGTATGACATTATCTTGTATACTACGTGACACACACAATCACATCACACAGAGGAGGAACCGTAAGGTAAAGGATGAACTTTGGCTTATCATAACATGTTACTTCATCAATACTCTTTATCAAATGTTCAACACGGGTTTAGTAACTAACAAACACCGTACACTAATGTGATATGTTGAAAAGAGTGGAGAGTATCAGCTCGAGGGAAGGGGTATTCAATACTATGAGTAATGTCACATTTAATTGTCACCTTGATTGGATTAAAAGATGCCAATGATTAAAAACCTTATGGGTGTGTCTATAAATGATTGGCATGTGGAACAGTGTGTCTACAAATGATTGGCATATGGAATAGTGAACCAAACTGGAGAACCTCCTTAAGCTAGACAGCACCATCCAATAGAATGGTGTCTTGGGTGGAACAAAAGTTGGAAGAAGAAGGAAGCTGCACCAGAGCCAGCTCCTTTCTTCTCAATGGGTTCTTGATGGCTGCTGCAATGGCCTAAGGATATCAGGCTCTGTCTTCCTAACTCTCCCAAAGTGGACTCTGCCAGTGATTCTCCAGGGAGTTTCCAGAAACTTTGGTCTGGACTCGGGCAGCAGCATTGATCCCTCTTGTTCTGAGGCTTCAACCTCCTCGACTCTGCAGCTACTACTTCTAAAACTCTCCAGCTGCAGACCGCCACTGTGGACACACAGCTTCTGGTCAAGTAGGCCAATCTAATAATTCACCTTTTTATAATCATACATCATGTTGATGCTGTTCCTCTAGAGAACACTGACTAATAAACTATGTAAGCCTAAAATTGCTCATAAAAACAAAGTTTATCTAATAAAGAAGTGAATAAGGGCTGGGGATGTGGCTCAAGTGGGAGCGTGCGCCTGGCATGCATGCGGCCTGGGTTCAATACTCAGCACCACATACAAACAAAGATGTTTTGTCCGCCAAAAACTAAGAAAAATAAATAAATATTAAAACTCTCTCTCTCTCTCTCTCTTTAAAAAAAAAGAAGTGAATAAACGACCAAGCCATGAAGTTTTACAAATATATACATAAGAAACAATAGTACATGCCAAGTACCATTATCATAATAATGCAAAAATAAAGCAAAGAGGAAGAGTCATAGTTACAAATTTCAAAAGTATGGACAAAATCAAGGAAACTGATTTTCAATATTCTTTCCATCTGGAAAGAAATTCGAGGATCAGTCTTCAAAATCATTGTGTGCCCATGTACTCAAAGTGTTACCTTTTGCTGTGCTTAGCAAAACAAAAGGGTTCTGTGAGAAACAATGAACTGTTTGAACTGTGTCCTTGTTGCCATCTTAAGAAGATAAAAGAATGTTCTGCCAAGTTTAAAGTCTATATTGAGATATATATATATATATATATGCTTTCCAGGAAATAACTAACTACAAGTCAGATAATAAGAAGTATGGAGCACTGTGACCATGAACAATGTTATTCTGAGAATATTTATCCAAGCTGGAAAAGATTAAGCTGCCAGGAGGATGCGTTTCTTTTTTGCTATATAAAAGATGAAGGGAAAAAAATAAAGAGGTGCTCATTCCTACTGTGTGTGTGTGTGTGTGTGTGTGTGTGTGTGTGTGTGTGTCTTTCTTTCAGCATCTCTGCTGTTACCACCTGATAAGGAACTACAGATGGTCAGCGGGTTCTGACAAGTCACTCCAACTGCTGGTGTGGTGGTGTGCACCTGTAACTTCAGCCAATAGGGAGGTCAAGGCAGGGAAATGGCAAGTTGGAGGTCAGTCTCAGCAACTTAGCAAGACACTCAGAAATTTAGTGAGACTGGTCTTCATCAGATTTAAAAGTGGGGGCTGGGAATGTAACTGAGTGGCAGAGCACTTGTTAGCATGTGTGAGGCACTGGGTATGATCCTCAGCACCACAGAAAAATAAACAAAATAAAGGTATAGTGTCCATCTATAACTGTACAAAATATATGTATATGAAAAAATAAATAACAATAAGGAAGGGCTGAGGATGTGTTCAGTGGTCAAGTGCCTGTAGGTATATTCCCCAGTAAAACACCTGCCCACCTCCAGAACACTGCTCACAAATTGAAATTCATTTCTGGAGGATAACTAAGCAAGAGGAAGTACATGGAGTCAATTCCCAGCACCCAATAAGTAAGCAAATAAGTAAACAACAGTCTACAATATGAATCTTCTTGGAATGTAGAGTAGCTCGGTAGTAGAAAACTTGCCAAGCATGTATGTGGCCCTCATATCAATCTCCAGCAGTCCTCACACATACACACACACACAAAAAAATACATGTAATGAGAGATAAAAATAATTATAATACAAAACATACACAATTAGAGGCATAAAATACAACAAAATCAATGTAAAGACAACACACTTTCTCACAAAGGAGATTGAATGTTCCCATAATCTACACTCTCTAAAAAGAACACTGAGAATTTCAGTAAATTCTGTGAAATTTAGGGCATGGTTTTAGGGTAAACTTAAAAAACACTACATCTAAAATTGAAATAGGATGGTTGGGATTCTGGCTCAGCAGTAGAGTGCTTACCTAGCACATGAGAGGCCCTATATTTGATCCTCAGCACCACATACAAATAAATAAATAAGTATTGTGTCCAACTACAGCAACAACAAAAAATACTTTTTAAAAAATTGAAAATAGCAGACTGTATCTAAGACAAGCCAAAATGTTGTACAGGACAGAGAGAGTAGAGAGAGCATTTATGTTGCTCCGAAATTTCATAAGGTAAAAGGTCAGCTCCCAAAGGGGTGGCCCTAGGAGGAGGCACTTAGGAGGGAACAGGAATCAGGTGACATAGGGGGAGTGCTCTTGAGGGGATCAGCACCCTTATTTAGACGGTTGTATCGCTCCTTTCCAGAAAATGAATATCATTTACTATTTCACTGTTATTCAGTGATTAAATGATCATAGTTGGAAATTTCAGGTATTGCCAAAATTGTCCTTGAAATTTATAATGAAGACGGGTGTGATGGTGCACAGCTATAACCCCAGCAGTTCAGGAGTCTGAGGCCCTAGGCGATGTAGCAAGAGACTCTGTATCAAAACAAAGAATCTAAAAGGGGCTGGTGGTTAAGCAACTCTGGGTTCCATTCCTGATACCAAAAAACCAGAGTTAACATGAACCTGCCAAGTCCAAATAACAACAGTGAAAAAATGTCATCCTTTCTCAAATTCATCACCTTCTGAAGGACAGATACTAGTTTTTATGAAATCACATTCATAAATTTATATACCACTATTTTGTAGAATTGGACTCAAATTCTGCCACAATAATGCAAGACAGAGTTTCTCTGTATCTTACGTGGCATTTTGGAATCTACGATTGGATATCAATTTGAAATAACTGAAAAGACAACATTAAATCTTACAAACTTTCTATACATACTCAGGCGTAGCAAAAGGTAAATTAGATAAGTGGGTTTATTTTTTCTTTTGGTTTGGTACCCCCGAGATAAAACTGAGAGATATTTTACTACTGATCCACATCCCCAGTCATTTTTATATTTTATTTTGAGATGCAGTCTCACCAGGTTGCAGAAGGCCTGGATAAGTTGCTAAGGCTGCCCTCAAATTTACAACACTCCTCATTAGCCTCTGGAGCAGGAAGGATCACAGGTGTGCACCACTGCACCTGGTTGTAAGTTGGGATTATTAAAAATGGAAATGCAACTAGACTTTTTAAAATTCACTTCTTTCTTGCCTCTTTAATATTAGTCCATCCCATTTGGCTCTGAATAAATAAACCTGGGCCTCAGTTAAGTGAGCACATCATTTCAAAGTGATACACAGAAAGCTTTGGTGCTGAGGGAGCACACATGTGTCAGGCTCAATGGGAAGGGAAGGTCCCTGACAGCTGGGACATGTTCCCTCCTGAACTTGCTAACTGAAAGCCTCTGGGATTACCCTCCAAGACACCTGGACCATGACTCTAGTCTATGAGGCTTTTCAGGTTTGCACAGCTCTACATTGGGGTGGGTGTTCCTTATACTCTGGGAGAGTTTTTGCTCTTTTACACTGTGAGAGAATGCAAGGGTCAGGAATCACTGGTGACCTGGCCCCTCAGCACCAGCATCCACAGCCTGACTGGCCACCTGTCTCCAAAGAATGGGAACAAGGCTTGGGGAAAACAAGGTCCCAAGACGTTAGTTGTCTAGATGAGGCCTGTTCCAGGCGATTCCTAAGGCCCAAGACCTCAGCTGATCCCCCAAGAGGCTGTACCTCACAACTTAGGCTGTCCTCTAAGAGGAGCTGTCCTAGGGCCTGAAATTTCTTGTACCATGCAGGGCGCAAGACAGCTGTGGGCACATGGTGACATCCCCAGGAATGGATAGTGGCTCAGAACATAGGACTCTCTGAGAAGAAACCTGGCTAAGAAAATCAGATTTTGTGTCTACACTAAGAAAGATAAAAAAGAACCCAGAATTTTTGCAGGTGTGAACTGAAGTTCTCTATGAACTTGCTCTATATCAATGAACCTTCAGACCACCTGACTTTGGGGAACTACCATGAGGGTATAAGACAGGGTTCTGTATGGTAGGCAAAAATTACCTTGGGCTCTCTTAACCTCTTTCAAAGCCAATTACCTTAATTTCTGTATTAGTCAAAAATTCTCCGAACAAATGAACCTCTCAGAATATATTAACAACTTTACTCAACATGTAATTACCATCTTCCAAAGCTAACAATGTAATAAAGGACCTACAGGAGAAATTTCCCCCTTTTGACTGTAGCCACCCATCTGATGATCCTACCAAAGATCCTCTGAGGAAAAACTATTTGTGTCTGAGGAACAGATAGGGAGAAAGGACGGATGCACATGTCAGGAGGATAGAAAGGCTATAATGAATTTTTGTTGTTCCATTTTTATTGCATTCTGTCTTGGTTTTGTTTGGCGTCATCTTGTTGGGTTGTATTATAGTAGAAATACGGGATCAGCAATTAGTAAAAAACAAACCGACAGAGTGTTAAGTAAATTGTTAGACGAAGGAGGCATCTCAGTAAAATCAAGAATAGTCAGGGCATACGTTGATACAATACAAAAATATAGCCCATGGCTTTTTAAGGAGGAGTTGTTAGATATATCACAATGGAACCATCATGGTGAAGATTTAAAAAGAATAGAAAAGAACAACCCAGGGACTCTGCCAGTTGGCACATTGACATTGTGGGTGAACGTATCTGGTTTGCTTAGTCCAAAGCCTTCAGTTCAGACAAAGATAGAGGAAGGAGAAGACATATTGATTCAAGTAAAAGAGATCTCTCAAGTTAGTCAGAAAGAGGGAAAGATTCAAGTACAAGAGAAGGTCATTCGAGCTAGTGAGACAGAGGAAGGAAGTTTAGAGCAGAAAAAGCCATCAGGGGAAAAGTTACAACAGGAGACTGCTAATAACACCTTTCTATCAGAGAGAGAAAGTCTCCAACCAACAGCACCACCTCTACAGGAGACTGCTACTAACAGCATTCTATCACCAGAGGGCATAAGTGTCCAATCAACAGCACCACCTCCATATGCTAGGAGACTCCCAACACCTGCAGTTGATAGTTTGGATCCTGAGACAGGATCTCAAGTATGCCCTGTATTTGAGGTAGGAGGGCAGCGAATTTACCAGGGTTTAAATTTCAAATCAGTGAAGGAGCTAAAAGTGGCTGTAACAACCTATGGTCCTCAAGCACCCTTCACTGTAAGCTTGGTCGAATCCATTACCAACTTAAACATGACACCAGCAGATTGGTCTAATATTTGTAAAGCTGTGCTAACTGGAGGACAATACCTGTTATGGAAGGTTGCCAATGAGGAATTTTGCAAGGAGACGGCTAGGCGAAATGCAGCAGCTGGTTATCCTCAGAGAAATCTAGATATGTTGTTAGGAAAGGGACCTTATGAGGATCGGCAGCAACAACTTGCATATGATCCTGGTGTATATTTACAAATTGCTGTAGATGCAGTTAAGGCATGGAAGACTTTACAAGGACATGGAGGTTTACAAGGTCAATTATCTAAGATAATACAAGGAGCTAATGAACCTTATGCTGAATTTGTAGATAGGCTTATTCAAACAGCTACCAGAGTTTTTGGGAATACAGAACAAGCAATGCCATTAATAAAACAACTGGATTATGACCAAGTGAATCGTTGGTGCAGAGATATCATTAGACCATGGAAACAGGAAGATTTAAACACATATATTAAATTATGTAGAGACATTAATGAACAAGAGCAATTCATGGCAGCTGAAGTAAAACAGGCTTTAGATGCCAGAGACATTAATGAACAAGGGCAAATTGTGGCAGCTGCAGTAAAACAGGCTTTAGATTACAGGCCAAGAACATGCTACAATTGTGAACAAACAGGACATTTTAAAAGGAATTGCCCCATAGGAGGAGGGTTTAACAAAACTAGGTATCAAAGGAGTAGAATACCGGGTATTTGCCCACGATGCCATAGAGGAAGACATTGGGCTAATGAATGCCATTCTCAAACCACCATAGAGGGTACTCCATTACATTGGGCTAATGAATGCCATTCTCAAACCACCATAGAGGGTACTCCATTATCAAAAAACGAACAAGGACAAGGTGTTTATCCACAATATCGTGGACAAAGGCATCGGGCTCCGTTGCCAAAAAATGGACAGGGGGCCCCAATGCTCCAGGGCCACAAACCACAAATATACGGAGCACTGGAGGAAACCAGAAACCCCAGCAACCCCATCAGGGTAGTGCCCAGGACATCAGATCCCTCATCAGACAAACCAGAGGGAGCGCAGGGTTGGACATCTGCGCCTCCACCAGATCAGTACTAACTCCAGAGATGGGAGTTCAAATCATTCCCACAGGGGTGAAAGGACCTCTTCCCAAAGGAACAGTAGGCTTATTATTGGGACGCAGCTCTTCTACTCTAAAAGGACTTTTAATAAGTCCTGGGGTAATTGATCCCGATTATGAAGGTGAAATAAAAATTATAGCCAGTTCTCCAAAGGGTATATCAGTAATTTCACCAGGAGATAGAATAGCACAGTTACTAATAATACCAAGCCTACATGATAAATTTTCCAGTCATGCTGTAGAAAGAGGTTCCAAGGGATTAGGCTCCACAGGTGTAGATTGGGCTATGCTTTCTTTAAATTTAGATTCTCGCCCCATGCTAAAACTAAATATTCAAGGACATGAATTTAATGGGCTACTGGATACAGGTGCAGATCTTAGCATCATCTCTCGTCAAGAATGGCCAAAACATTGGCCATTACAACAAGCCACTCAAACGCTTCGAGGCCTAGGAGTGGCGAATAATCCTGATAGAAGTGCAATGGTATTAGATTGGAAGGATCCTGAAGGATGTGAAGGAACTATACAGCCATATGTATTGGATCATCTTCCTGTAAATTTATGGGGACGAGATGTCTTAGATCAATTAGGTTTGACATTAACAAATAATATCAATCAAAATGCACCCACTATTATGGCTAGACAAGGTTTTAGGAAAGGAAAAAGATTAGAAAAACAAGAACAAGGTATAGCAGCACCAATACAAATAAATCAAGGAACAGACAGACATGGGTTGGATTTTCACAAAGGGCCACTGAGACAATAAAAATTACATGGGAATCAGAAAGACCAGTATGGGTTCCTCAGTGGCCCTTGACTAAAGAAAAGATACAAGTAGCCCATGATCTGGTCAAACAACAATTAGTGGAAGGACATATACAACCTTCCGTATCTCCCCATAATACTCCCATTTTTGTCATCAAAAAGAAATCTGGTAAATGGAGATTATTGCAAGATTTAAGAGCCATTAATAATGAAATGGTCATTATGGGACCTGCTCAATCAGGGATTCCTCAGTTGTCTGCTTTGCCAAAAACTTGGTATGTTTTAGTTATAGATATTAAAGATTGTTTTTTTTCAATTCCAATTCATCCTGAGGATAGTCCACGTTTTGCATTTACTATCCCTGCACTAAATCATGAAGGTCCTGATCAGAGATATGAATGGAAAGTACTCCCTCAAGGGATGGCTGACAGCCCAACTATGTGTCAAATTTATGTTAACAAAGTAATCCAGCCACTTAGAAATCAAAATCCTGAGCTACAAATATTTCAATATATGGATGACATATTATTAGCACACAAAGCTAAAAACACATTGCTAGAATGTTATGCCACACTTACAAACTTATTAAAAAAATTATAATCTAGAGATAGCAATAGATAAAGTACAATTAAATTTTCCAATTAATTATTTAGGAGTTCTATTATCCTCAACCATGGTCAGTCCACCAAAAATTCAAATACGAGTAGATCAACTCAAATCACTTAACGACTTTCAAAAGTTATTAGGAGACATAAATTGGATAAGGCCTTATCTAGGCATACCAACAGGAGAGTTGGGACCTTTATTTGATATCCTAAAAGGTCCATCAGATCCAAATTCACCCTGCATGTTAACGCCTGAAGCAAGAAAGGCATTAAAAACCATTGAAACATATATGGAAAATATGCATTTGGATAGAATTGATATAAGTTTGCCTTTATTATTTATTGTACTACCAACAAAAAATATTCCTATAGCAGTATTTTGGCAAGAAGGTCCATTATTATGGATACATTTATCTTATTCTCCTAACACTATTCTTACTAGGTATCCGGAGGCTGTAGGACAATTAATACTCAAAGGAATAAAAACAGCAAAGGCAGTGTTTGGAATTTCTCCTAATAAAATTATTACTCCATATACTATGAATCAAATTGATGAATTAGCTAATGAGTTAAATACTTGGGCAATAATCATGTGCAAATCTAATGTTTCATTTGATAACCACTTACCATCTAATCCTTTATTGTCTTTTTGGTCATTGCATCCTGTAATTTTTCCAAAAATGACAAGAAAAACACCTATCATGAATGCTCCAAATATATTCACTCATGGGTCAAATAATGGTACAGCAGCAATAGTTACACCTGATCGAACTTTTACATTTTTAGTACCCAAACAATCAGCTCAAAAGGTAGAGCTTAATGCAGTATTACAAACTTTTGTGATGTTTAAAGATTGTGTATTTAATTTATTTTCTGATAGTCAGTATATAGTTAATGCTATAGTATCCCTTGAAGATGTTGGTAGGATTTTGCCTTCTTCTACTGTTTTCTCTTTGTTTTCCACTATACAAAGTTTAATCTGGGACAGAAAAGATCCATTCTTTATAGGACATATCAGGGCACATACAGGATTGCCTGGAGCCCTTAGTTTGGGCAATGATTTAGCAGATAAAACTACACATGACATACATATTTTCTCTATACTAGAAGAAGCTATAAATTTTCATAAAAGGTTCCATGTCAATGCTAATACTTTACAAAAGCATTTTAATATAACTGAGGAACAATCTAGACAAATAATAAAACAATGTCAAAATTGTGTGACCTTTTTACCACAAGTTAATCTTGGAGTCAATCCTAGAGGACTGATACCTAACCACATTTGGCAGATGGACGTCACACACTTGCCAGAATTTGGAAAATTAAAATATTTGCATGTTACAGTTGATACTTCTTCTGGATTTTTGATGGGCTCCCTTCATGCCGGAGAACAAACTAAAGTTGTTATAGCTCATTGCTTACAAAATTTTGCCACTGTGGGCATTCCAAAACAGTTAAAAACAGGTAATGCCCCTGGTTATACGTCTACTTCTTTTAAACAATTTTGCTCATCATTTGGCATTACTCATATAACAGGAATCCCATGCAATCCACAGGGACAAGGCATAGTTGAAAGAGCTCATCAAACTATTAAAATGTACTTATTAAAGCAAAAAGACGGAATTGGGAAGGGGTATATATTCCCCAAAGATAAACTTAAAATAACCCTTTTTACTCTAAACTTTTTAAATTTGGATTCATCAGGACTTAGTGCTGCAGAAAGGCATATGTGTCCAAAAAATGTACATATGCCCAAGGTACTTTGGAAAGATATTCTAACAGAACAATGGAAAGGTCCTGACCCAGTAATTGTCTGGAGTCGGGGGTCTGTTTGTGTGTTTCCACAGGAAGAACAGCAGCCGATTTGGATTCCAGAGAGATTAACCAAGGTCCTGACCCAGTGATTGTCTGGAGTCAGGGGCCTGTTTGTATGTTTCCATAGGAAGAACAGCATCCGATTTGGATTCCAGAGAGATTAACTAAAATCCTGACCCAGTGATTGTCCGGAGTCGGGGGTCTGTTTGTGTGTTTCCACAGGGAGAACAGCAGCCAATTTGGATTCCAGAGAGATTAACTAAAGCGAATTCTACAGACCAAAAAGAAGATGATTTGGCTCAAATAAATAACAGCTGATATCCAAAACTCCAATTTGGCTATCCTTACATCTGCGACAGAACCAGGATGCTTTTTTCAATATCTGTTTTATTATTGCCCTTTCCCATATCATGAAGTTCTATTTTGTTTTTTGAGCTCATACAGATCTAGGTTAATGTTTTGCTGATCAGTTCTATTTTTTTTTCTTGACTATAGAGTTTTTAAACATTGCAATGGAGATTTCACCTGTAAAAAGTTATAAGGCCTTTACTATTATGTTATGTGTTGCATGTATTATATTATGTGTGCACACTTGTGTTTTGTGTTATATGTTTGAATGTACATATGTCCATATATCATATATTATGAGTGCTCATAAAAAAATGGATCCAAATATTTTTTTTCATGTGATTTAAATGGTTTAATTTAAATTGGGTAAACAACTGTTAAGAATTGTTTTAATATGTAAACAAAAAAGAAGTTAACAGATCTGTTTGTTTACTTTCACCTATCCTTTTCATTATATTTAATAATTCTCTTCAAGATAATGTAAATTGTTAAGAAAATTGTTTTCTTTTAGTGCCTTCTGGAATGTTACACAATTTTTTCTTTAGCCATTATTGTCAGAATTCCTATCTTCATCCCAGAGCCAGTGAAGACAATGTAAATTGTTAAGAAAATTGTTTTCTTTTAGTACCTTCTGGAATGTTACATAATTTTTTCTTTAACCATTATTGCCAAAATTCCTATCTTCATCCCTGTGCCGGTGAAGACAAAGATAAAACTAATCTACAGTTTCTGCAATAGCCATCACTGAACCGCTTACAGAACTTGCCTAAACTATGTGTCACTTGTATGCATTGTGAACTCACTTGTATGCATTGTGAACTATCTGTTGGTGCAGCAACTTGTGGTAGTGTTGGGATATTTTTGCTGATGATGTCATCGGTGATACAATTTTCCCAAAAGGAGCCGTCAATTGGCTTGGTATATCTTCCTTCCTTCTGCTTGTCATGATCGTTCAGCTAAAATTTGGGGGCCAACAGAGGAGAGGCAAAGAACCTCACCCCCCGAGCTGGTACCTCTCCACAGGTGTGGCTGTATACTAGACAGGTAGTCAATGACGGGTAAGATCCAATTACAATGGTACCAACCTAAGACAGGAGGATCCTTGGTAGGACCTCAAGGCACCAGAGATAGAGGGGGAAACAGGCTGCTCAGAATCACCTAGGCCTTTTGGCAGAGCTCCTGGGGCCAGGAAAGGGAGGAACAGAGTTGGTGAGGAAGAAAAGCCAAATGAGATTTCCAAGCCCGCCCTTCCCATCTGGTCTGGATCTGATTGGAGAGTTCTACCCCAGCATCCCTAATGGGCTGCCCCTAGTCAGGCCTCTGCATTGTGACTGACAGCTAAGGTTATCCAATCACTAACCAAAATTGCCTAGAGTGGCAGATCCTTGGCCCCAGCCCTTTTCAGGTGGAGCTTCTTGGCTGGGCTGGGAACTAATCCAGGTGGGAAGCCTTTGCTGGAACTTGGTACAAATGGTAACATCTGGGATTGAGCTCTGGCTGAGGGAGACTGCTTTCCCAGCACGGGTGATGCCCAGGGTTTTAACCTCACCACAGAAACAAACAACAATTAAATTCTTTTTTTTAAGAGAGAGAGAGAGAGAGAGAGAGATTTTTTTTAACATTTATTTTTTAGTTTTCGGCAGACAGAATATCTTTGTATGTGGTGCTGAGGATGGACCCCGGGCCGCACGCATGCCAGGTGAGCACACTACCGCTTGAGCCACATCCCCAGCCCCCCAAAACAATTAAAAATATAAAAAAATACTTACTTAAGGACTCTAAGGCCTGAAGAGCCCAAAGTCAGGTGAAAATCAATAAATGTTAATGTTGTTTACCATGAGGAGTCCTTGTTCCCGAATCCTGCAGTATAACACCAGAGAAGCAGGTGGAGAGTGGAAAGTGGAAAGCTTTCATAAGAGAAAGCATGAAAGACTTCCCCCACCCCAGGAAGAAGGGGACCCAAAAGGCAGAATCCCTGGAAGGGGGAGGTCTTCTCCCTCTTAAACCTAAGGTCATCTTTTGTCCTCCCAAATTCCTGTCCTTTATTTTTCTTTATTGGGCAGGTGCTTGGGCATGAGGGTGGAAGGCCAAAGGGAAATAATTGGGTGGACTTATGGGGTGGGGAGCAGACACACACACACACACACACACACACACACACACACACATATAACTCTACTAAACTTCATCTCATGAATGATGAAAAATGATTATAATAGGAAAGGTAAAAAATGAGAGGCATAAAATACAATGAAATTAATAGAAAGATGATATAATTTCTTACCAAGGAGATTAAGGAGACTGAACTTCTCCATGATCTACACTCTCTGAAAACCCCTGAGCATTTTAGAAAATTCTGTGAAATCCAGGGCCAGGTGTGCTGTGCTTCTTTGTGAACTTAAAAAAAAAAAAAAAACCCTACTTCTACTAATGGAAATGAGACCATATTTAAGATCAGTCAAAATCTTGTAGTGATCATAGTGAGTGTAGACAGAGTGAATTCATGTAACTCCCAAATTTCATAAGCTAACAGTCCAACTCCCAAAGGGGTGGTCCAAGGAGAAGGCACATTTTTTTTTCTTTTTAATACCTTGGATTGAACCCAGAGGCAGTTGACCACTGAACCACATCCCCAGTCTTTGAAGTCTCACCAAGTTGCATAGGGTCTCGCTAAGTTGTTAAAGCTGTCCTCAAACTATAAATCCTCTTGCCTCAGCCTCTGGAGAAGCAAGGAATACTGCTGTGCACCAGTGCACCTTGCCATAAATTAGGATGTAAATGTAAATAGAATGTAAATGTAAGTAGGCTTTTTAAATCACTTCTTTTTTCCCTCTTTTATAATATTTCATCATATTTGGTTCTGAATAAATAAACTTGGGCCTCAGATAAGTGAGCAGATCATTTCACAGTGATAACCACAGATGGCGGGTGCTGAGGGAGCAAACATATCAGGCTCAAGAGGCAGGGAAGGTCCCCCTGCCAGCTGGGACATCCTCACACCTGGGCATGCTCACTGAAATACTCCATGATCACTCTCCCATGAGACCTAGACCATGACTCCAGCCTATGAGGCTTTTCAGATTTTCACAGCACTGCACTGCGGTGGCTGGTCCTTATGCGCTGTGAGAGATTTTGCTCTTCCACACTGTGAGAGAATGCAAGGGTCAGGAATCACTGGGGACCTGGCCTGTCACCACCAGCATCCACAGGCTGACTGTCCAACTGTCTCCAAGGAATGGGAACAAGGCTTGGGTAAACAAGACCCCAAGAAGTTAGCTGTCTAGATGAGACTTGTTCCAGGACATTCCTTTGCCCCAAAACCTCAGTTTATCCCCCAAGAGGCTGTACCTCACAACTTAGGCTGTCCTCTAAGAGGAGCTGACCCAGGGCCTAAAGTTCCTTGAACCATGCAGGGCACAGGACAGCTGTGGGCACATGGTGGCAACCCAGGAAAGGATAGTGGCTGAGAACATAGAACTCTCTGAGGTATCAAAAGAAAACCAGCCTGAGAAATCTGATATGCTGTCTATACCTAAGAAAGATAAAGACAGAAGCACAGGATTTTCCCAGGTGTGAACTGAAGTTCTCTATGAACTTGCTCTATATCAATGAACCTTCAGACCACGTGACTTTGGGAAACTACACCACCATGAAGATAGTAAAATGGGGTCCTGGATGGATGGCAAAAATTCTCATCTGATAGCTTAAGCCCTTTCATAGCCAATTACCTTAATTTCTATATTAGTCCCAAATTCTCAAAACAAATGCACTTCTCAGAATATATTACCAACCTTACCATATAACCACCATCTTCCAAAGCTAACAATGTACTTAACAGACCTATAGAAGAAACTCCACCCCCTTTTTTTCCTGTAGCCACTCATCTGATGATCCTACCAATGCAATTGGTTAATGTATTCATACATAACTTTCTTTTACAAATGACCTTGTCAGCCAAGCACAGTGGGGCACAACTGTAACCCCAGCAGCTCAACTAGGTCAGGAGAACAGCTAAACTCAAAGCCAGCCTCAGCAACTTAGTGAGGCCCTAAGAAACTTAGTGACATCATGTCTGAAAATAAAATATAAAAAGAGCTGCAGATCTGGCTCAGTGCTTAAGTACCCCTGGGGTCAATCCCTGGTATTTAAAAAAAATGTAATCTCTTCCTGGTTAAAACACATACATCATTCAGGATAAGTTGAATCCACATTCCTGAGTATGGTCATTAGTATTTGGGTCAAAATAAACTATTTTCCTCAGGTATGGTGGCCAGTGCCCTTAATTCCACCACCTAGAGAAGCTGAGGCAGGAGGATCACAAGTTCCAGGCGAGGCAGGACAACATGGCCAGATCCACTTTGAAAACAAAATTTAAAAGGGCTGGAGATGAAGGGCCTGAGAATAAATCAGACATTTTATCCTATTTGCATAAGTGACTACATGACCAGTGTGAATGGACATTAGGTACAACCAGAAAAAGGAGAAGTTACACTCTATTTACATATAATGTGTCAAAATGCATTTTACTGTCATGTATAAGTAATGGAAACAAAGTAAAATAAACAAATAACTTCTGCCAAAAACAAACAAACAAACAAATAACAAACAAAAAAGGGCTGTGGATGTAAACCAAGATTCAATATCCCTAGTACCAATAACCCACTGCCTTATTTCATTTAAAGTAACTATGTTATCGGAACACAGCATGTGTCAAGTGACTATTCTTTTCCCTCAAGGATGATATTGAGAAACAGAAAACAAAAGTGTTATTCTTGCCAGGGACAGTGGCACGGGCCTGTAACTCCAGGGACTCAGGAGATTGAGGCAAGAGGATCACAAGTTGGAGGACTGGGCTGGGGATGTGGCTCAAGTGGTAGGGCACCCTCCTGGCATGCATGCGGCCTGGGTTGGATCCTCAGCACCACATACAAATAAAGATGTGTCTGCCCAAAACTAAAAAAATAAATAAATATTAAAATTTCTCTCTCTCTCAAAAAAAAAAAAAAAAAAAAAAGAAGAAGAAGTTGGAGGGCAGTGTCCCAAGCAACTGGGATACAATCTCATTTTTTTTTTAATTGGGGGGGTTTGCCTGAGGATTTCACTGATAAAGCTTCTCTAGGTTTGAACTGCAATACAAAAACAAAATATTGTTTGAAATATATCAGTAGAGAAAAAGTGAAAAGTAATAGACTGTGTCCATTTGAAGCACAGGAGGAAGACCAGATATTTATGACGGGAAGTGGAAAAGATGGTGGCATTTTAGAACACAGGAGGCAACTGCAATTTGAAAGACAGCTTTCAGAGGAACTAAATTGGGGGAAGTAAAGTGGATTTGGGATCCTGCTTCCTACACGTTTTGAAGAGTGGGGGCGGGCCACCAGCAGGGAGGGGAGGGGAAGCTGGTAACCTGAGCCGCCCATTCAACAATGGAAGCCAAGGGACAGGGCCCAGGGCCACCTGCCAGGGGTAATTGGGCCTCATGCTCCGCAGCTGACCTCAGGGACTGGATACCCAGCCCAATCCTAGGGGCCAGAGAGCAGAAGCCCAGGGCCATCCGCCTTGGAGGACTAGGCTGCACCCTCTGCACCAACCTTGGGCACCCAAAACCCAGTTCACCCCACGGGATCAGTGGCAGAGGCTTAGGGTCAGCCGCCAGCGAGGTGACTTCAAGATTCTACCATCCAGCCCAACACCCAGGACCAGGGGACAGAGACCCAGGGCAACCTCCAGAGGTGACTCCACCAGGCTTCTGAAGCTCACTCCTTTGCGGGGGCCCCAAGGCAGGTGCTGACCATGTACCTTCAGCCCTTGTCATATACTTACCATTTTTCTTTATAGAGGACCCGGTGTTCTCTTGAGGACCTCAAGGCACCAGAGATAGAGGGAAGCACAGGCTGCTCAGAATCACCTAGACATTTTGGCAGAGCACATGGGGCCCGGAAAGGGAGAAGCAGAGTTGATGAGGAAGAAAATCCCAGGAGATTTCCAAAGCCCGCCCTTCCCCTCTGGTCCAGATCTGATTGGACAGTTCCACCCCAGCATCCCTAATGGGGCGCCCCTAGTCAGGCCTCTGCATTGTGACTGACAGCTAAGGTTATCCAATCACTAAACAAAATTGCCTAGAGTGGCAGATCCTTGGCCCCAGCCCTTTTCAGGTGGAGCTTCTTTCCTGGGCTGGGAACTAATCCAGGTGGGAAGCCTTTGCTGGAACTTGGTACAAATGGTAACATCTGGGATTGAGCTCTGGCTGAGGGAGACTGCTTTCCCAGCATGGGTGATGCCCTGGGTTTTAACCTCACCACAGAAACAAACAACAATTAAAAAATATATAAAAAATATTAGAAGGGCAGGGAAGAAGTCACTAAAGAGAATGAGAGAAGGCGGGTAGAATTCAAGGAAGGGGGAATAAGAAAATTGAAAAGAAATGAAAAGATAAAAGAAACAAAAACAAACAAACAAACAAAATTAGAAAATAAAGAAACAAAAGAAAAAAAATTTTACAAAAATAATAATGATAATAAAAAAATGAAAATTAAAATTAAAAAAAAATAATAAAAATTTTTAAAATGACAAAAAGAAGACCTTAAAAGAGCATACTACAGGGATACTGCCACATCAATGTTCATAGCAGCACAATTCACAATTGCTAGACTGTGGAACCAAACCAGATGCCCTTCAATAGATGAATGGATAAAAAAAAATGTGGCATTTATATACCATGGAGTATTACACAGCACTAAAAAATGACAAAATCATGGAATTTGCAGGGAAATGAATGGCACTAGAGCAGATTATGCTTAGTGAAGCTAGCCAATCCCTAAAAAACAAATACCAAATGTCTTCTTTGATATAATGAGAACAACTAAGAACAGAGCAGGGAGGAAGAGCAGGAAGAAAAGATCAACATTAAACAGATACATTAGGTGGGAGGGAAAGGGAGAGAAAAGGGAAATTGCATGTTAATAGAGGGAGACCCTCATTGTTATACAAAATTACACATAAGAGGTTGTGAGGGGAATGGGAAAATAAACAAGGAGAGAAATGAATTACAGTAGATGGGGTAGAGAGAGAAGATGGGAGGGGAGGGGAGGGGGCATAGTAGAGGATAGGAAAGACAGCACAATACAACAGACACTAGTATGGCAATATGTAAAAACGTGGATGTGTAACCAATGTGATGCTGCAATCTGTATTTGGGGTAAAATTGGGAGTTCATAACCAACTTGAATCTAATGTATGAAATATGATATGTCAAGAGATTTGTAATGTTATTTTTTAATATTTATTTTTTATTTTTTCAGCAGGCACAACATCTTTGTTTCTATGTGGTGCTGAGGATTGAACCTGGGCTGCACGCACGCCAGGCGAGCACACTACCGCTTGAGCCACATCCCCAGCTCGCTTTGTAATGTTTTGAACAACCAATAATATATATACAATAGTGACTTAAGGACTCTAAGGCCTGAGGAGCCCAAAATCAGGTGAAAATCAATAAATGATAATGCTATTTACCATGAGGAGTCCTTGTTCCTGAATCCTGCAGTATAACACCAGAGAAGCAGGTGGAGAGTGGAAAGTGGAAGGCTTTAATAAGAGAAAGCACAAAACTCCACCCACCCCAGGAAGAAGGGGACCCAAGAGGCAGAATCCCTGGGAGGGGGAGGTCTTCTCCCTCTTAAAACTAAG